>NW_015656157.1:2550452-2561983 GCF_001515625.1 Sinocyclocheilus rhinocerous
ATGCACATCAATAATACATAAACGTACAATGTGCCAGAATTAGCCAGAAGGCTATTTTGCATCTGCAGTCCCTGGACTGATGGTAAAATTGTCACCCTAAAATATAAAGAATTAATCAATACATAATACTTACATACTCCAAAATGCATATAACATTCACACTATTCCTAAAAAACAAACAAAAAAAAAACATCAGCTTAAAAGTTATACTATACATAGAACCAACAAATCAATACCAGCTTACTCATACACACACAATCCAACTGTCAAACAAAATGACAATGTATCAATAATATCATAATATCAGTATACACGCAAAGATAATGCAAGCATACAGACAAGTAACAGTAGCCCTAATCATTCAATCAGTACTAAACCAAACAACCTCATATAGCAAAAATCTCAAACTAGTAGAGCAGAAAAGACAAGACAGCAGCAGTGTTTAGTTTATAAAATTAATGTTGACAGTGCTGACTCTCAATTAACCACTTCTTTAAGGGAAACTTAAAGGAGGCATAAGTATTCAAATTTGTAATGTAAGTTGGGATGGAGTTCCACTCACGAGCAGCCCTAACTGAAAACACCGTTTGACTAAATGCATTTTTTTTTCCTTAAAGGGACTATGCAATCACCTCTTACTGCACTTCTCGCTAATCTGTAACCTGATGGTGCTACGTTTACAAACTGGCTCAATACAGGAGGAGCCAGTCCATATCTGATTTTATACATAAGACAAAGATCTGTATATATAATCAAATTTTCCCAACTTAAAATATTGTTTTTTTTTTTAAATATCACAGTGATGGTGTATGGATTTCCTATCTAAAACTTTCAAAGTTTGTTTATATAAAGAGAGAATTGGTTTGAGAGAAGTATTATTCGCTTGTGAACAGGTTGTCAAACAATAGGTGATATGTGAGAAGATCATTGAATGCATAAACATCTTCGCAGCCTAGTTGACATGCAGCTACGGGCATATCTAAAATTTGCCAAGTTGAACTTAATGTGATTGCAAACCTTCTTGATGTGCATTTTAAAAGTAAGATTATGTGTGTTTTAAAAGTAAGATTGCTATCAATATATACACCCAGATATTTAAAATCTGAGACAACTTGTAGTCTCTCCCCATCTATGACTACATCTGTCTCCGCACGGCAACTTTTAGTTTTACTGAAAAACATACATACAGTTTTCGATACATTTAGTTGTAAGCAATTATGTTTTAGCTGTTCCGTGATCTTTAACATTGAATTTGTTAGCTGATTAGCAGCTTGAGCTGCACTATTAGCTTGTACAAAAACTACTGTGTCATCAGCATACATCTGGATGTTGGAATTGAAACAAACATTTGGCAAATCATTTACATACAGAGAAAATAAAAGTGGGCCCAAGATTGAACCTTGCGGGACACCTGCTGACAAAGAAACAACACCTGATTGATAATTCTTCACTCTAACCAACTGAGTCCGATGTGTTAAATATGATTTTACCCATTTAATGGTGTCTACAGAAAAATTAAATGCATTCAATTTAGATAAGAGAATTCCATGATTAATGGTATCGAAGGCTTTTTTTAAATCTAGGAAGACGGCACCGACAACCCCTCCTCGGTCCAGCAATAACTTAACTTTTTCTATAAAATAGCAATTGGCTGTATCTGTTGAGTGATTTGTACGGAAACCAAACTGATGTGGGTGTAAAGGATAAGCACTGGTATTTAAATTATTTATCATTTGTTCTGCAACTAGTTTTTCGGCCACCTTGGAAACCATGGGCAAATACTAAAAGGTCTGTAGTTGCTGGTGGATAGACGATCACCTCCTTTAAATACGGGAATTACAGCAGCTTATTTCCACACATTTGGGAATATCCCATGAGTAAATGAAAGATTTACAATTTTTGTAATCGGGTTGACTAATACTTCAGAAAGTTCTTTCAACATACATGTATTCATCCCAATGACATCTTTAGCTCGAGATGGCCTAAGGGATCTAATCACTCTCATCACATCTGACTCAGTGACAGGTTCTATGTTGAAAGCTGGTTCTGTCTAACTTGACAAAAAGTGTTCTTATACTCAGGAGTAAAATACTTAATGATATTTTCTACTGAATCAATGTAATAATTATTGAGAAAATCAGCTACTTCAGCTGGCTTATTCTGAAGCTTTCCATACCTACCCAGCACTGGGTCAGTGTACCCCAATGTTGGGTAAACTGTGCCAAATCGTAAAAACTGCATACATTTGTCAGCGGTCATTTTGTGTTCTGTCCTGAGAGAAACTTGACTGACTGGAAACTTCCTGAATTAAATTAAGGTATCTATTACATTGTATTTCTCTAATATTATTGCTGTAAAAATAGGAAAATGTCTGAAGTCTCACATTTTTCCTTTTTTTGTTTAAATGTACGTTGCATGCAGCTAACGTCTGCTTGGAACACTAGCCTTCTACAAATGCAGTATTCACTGGATCTACACTCAAAGCAAACGATGTGTCGGCACCACCGTGGAAGTTTCACCTCCAGCCAAACGGATGCGTGACCAGGGGCTAGTTGCATAAACTTAGCCTCTATGATAAGACTGTGTCTTAAGTACGAGTTCGACCAACTAGCAGTTAGTCTTATTTTTGGATTCAACTTTTACTAATCTACAATTTAATATATCTGAATTAAAAAAATTATGGCCAGTCTTAAAAAAAAATTTGAATGACTAACTTGTAAGACTAGTCTAAACCTTTTATGCAACCAGCCCCTGGGCTGAAACACGACACGACTTCACTGTTAAGATTCTGTGCGCTCCACTGACTACAACAGAAGCGCTATTGATCTAGTGCGCCATTGTTGCAGCTGTAGTTGCGCTATGCGTTTGACGGGTTGAAACTTAAATATTTGACAGACAGGATGCCACGAGGTAAAGCTGTTTTTGATGTAACTTTTCAAACATGAATATAAGTCATAAATATAAGTAATTTAATAAACTAGAACAGCCTACTGGTAGCAATTTTCGGTAACACTTTACAATAACAGTACATGAATTATCATGTACTAATACCTGAATTAATAATTACTTGACTATGAACTAATGATGAGTTAAGATATGTATTAATCAAGAACTAATGAAGAACTAACTTAACTACGACATGAGTCATATGAACTACTGCATGAATAACACTACCTTAATTACATGTTAGTTCCTGCATGTTAGTTAATGTAGTAATTAACACTTTGGGGTAAACTAAATCAAACACGCTCTAGAAGCAAGATGTATGAACTCTCGTGGTGGGGGCGTTTTGTTTAGTTGGGGCGGTGCTCGCGTCGCGGTCTCGGTCTCGGCGATTCCACGCGGAGCATAAATACAAACCGAAAAACCTGTGGGATCCAAGTGGAAAGGTTCTGGGAATGTTTAACATATGTATTTATTTTATTGTTTTAAAATAGTTTTCTTTACACAAAGTGGTTTAATAACGCTGAATGTTACAGGGACTGCTTATTGCAAATGCAGATTCCACTGTGTTCTGGTTAAATTATTTTTATTTACTTGATTTATTTATTGCTAAGGTTTGCATATGGTGGTGTGTTCTTTATGACAGCTTTCCTAAAAACATATCCTATTCCTAAAATAAGAAGTATCCCAATATATCGCCTTGCTTACAGTATCGCAACCCCTTTTTCGTGATACGTATGGTATCGCCAGATTCTTGCCAATACACAGCCCTAATTAATTCATGACACATTATTACTAACTCATCATTAATTACTTATTAAGTAGCATTAATTCATGACTTGTTAATGTATCATTATGTCATGACTTTTCACTGTTGTTTGTGACAACTGCAGGTGGCAAATTTATAAACAATTTTACATTGTGCCATTTTCATACATCTTGCTTCTAGAGCATGTTTGATTTAGTTTACCCCAAAGTGTTAATTAATACATTAACTAACATGCAGGAACTAACATGTAATTAAGGTAGTGTTATTCATGCAGTAGTTCATATGACTCATGTCGTAGTTAAGTTAGTTCTTCATTAGTTCTTGATTAATACATAACTCATCATTAGTTCATAGTCAAGTAATTATTAATTCAGGTATTAGTACATGATAATTCATGTACTGTTATTGTAAAGTGTTACCCAATTTTCTTTCCACAGATTCCCACTGGCAGCTCTTGCTGCTCCTGTTACGTCCTAAAAAATTTACTGAATGTTTTTGAAGATTTTATGATTGTAAAAGACTGACTTGGCATTGAATAAAACATATTGTATATGAACTGTTCTTGTCCTGTATATATATAAAACAGATTTTAGAGTGCATTTTTATTATTTAAAATGAAAAACCTTCAATAGGTTGACTGACCCAGCACTGTCAAAAATCAACCCAGCAAATGGGTTAATGAATAAAACCCACAAGCTGGGTCAAAATAACCCAGCATGTGTTCTGTCCAATATTTACCCAGCGCTGGGTTGCCAAATAACCCAGAAATGGTTGTTTTTAACCCAGCATTTTTGTATGCGTGCATGTTTTTATGCACTGAATGTTCTCAGTGTTTCCTTGTTGCTCAAGACGTTTCACGACTTAATTAAGTGCCCTTATCTCTTGTGGTGGTAGAAACTCTCTGACATGTAACGTCTTTGTACGACTTTTCAAACTTATTAGTCTTTGCAAATGTGGAGATTACAGGTGTTAGTTTGGAGTTACATTGTCAAGAGTTGTAAGTAGCTGACAGTCAAACGGCCCATCTTTCAAAGATGCTTGATTTCTCCCAGATTTCTCACCTGTTTAGTCAATAAATGTCATAATGTAGCATCTTATTTCGGAAAAAAAAACACCTTCAACTGCTTGATTTTTCCCCTCTATCTTCTGTATAGTATAAAACACCATTTTATTTTTCAGACTGAGGTGTTGCATTTGAAAAGTAGAGGAGCAAGCTAACCTTTAATGAAATTACTTCATTTCCATGGAAAAGATGAGAGGTGCGCATTTACTTGTAGAATCAAACCAATTACTATTTGATTTGACTTTTGTGTAGCTGCTTGAGGAGCATTAATTGGCTATTTTGTTTCAGATGCATGATTTTTATTATCAATGTGTTTATTTATTAGCATTAGTATCTTTCTGATAAGACCTTTTTAAATTACTTTTTTTCAGAGCAATCAATCTGATGTCTAGATTCAAGTTTGATTGTGCTATATTTTGCTAAAAGTGTTGATGCTGTAGAAATGTGTTCATTTGAAAATCTTGTGATCTTGTCATTTGCATACATTTTCTTTACAGTATTGTGTTCAGTACTTCGCATTGCAAGTTAATTAGCATAGGTTTTTTTCCAGGTTAGTTCTAGCAATGGTACAATGCACTTGGTGGCCAGCTACTGGCCAAATACTCAAGTAGATTTTAGACACAGAAAATTACGTTCTTATTAGACTTGTGTGAAAGCGTTACACATTAGCCTTTATTTTAAACACGCACATTTATTGTCACACATATGCTGATTGGTGTAAAACTAACACCAAACATAAATGATAGAACTTGCATTGAACCAGACAACTAAATGAGTTTATCCAGCTTGCCCTTCCATGTTTCAGATTGCTGCTGAGTAGGTGGTTTAATTTCATCATGAATCCATGAAAGGTAGTGGGAAATATGAGTGTATGCTGAGAGGTGGTCTGCATTGCTCTTGGTTTTGGAAAAAGACACAATCCCCTCTGCAACACCTCCACAAACAAGAGGACCCCCAGAGTCTCCCTGTGGATTATATCATTTGTTTATTAGTATATCGCAATGCACTGACACTGATACACCATACTTTAGATTTTAATTGTGAGTGGTGCCACTTGAAATACCCGTGCTGGTCCAGTTGATCCCTCAGTGCACAGAGTGTCAGCCGTGCCACAGTTTTCAGAGTCTATCAGAGTCACGTTTGCTTCTTTGAGCACATTTGATGGAGACTCGTCATGGTATTTTTTCCAGCCCCAACCCATGACCATGCAGTCCTTTTGGATTTGTTCATTCTCAGGTTTTGGAAAAGCGATAGTACTCACAATTTTGTTCAAAGTTGCTGGGGTTTTGAGCTGAAAGAGAAGATGCAGAGTTCTTGGTTCAGTCAATAACCACTACATTTCATTCAGTGTTTTTGGAGATATTAAAGATTATGCATTCATTGCAAGTTAAGCTGAGCAAAAGTATATTCTGCAAATGTCAATGGCATGATACTAATAAAATTGTTCAATCTTAAATATTACCTTTAGAAGCATGATGTCATGATCTGTTCTCTTCATATTAAATTTTGGATGTGGAACGGGATCTACCTCTATACCGTCAGGTAAAAAGTTGGTATCATTGACCCCCAAATAGACCATAAGATGACTAATAAATAAAATAAATAAATAGATATCATAGAGACCAGAGTTACAAAATTAATATATATTTACAATACAAAGACATGACTGACACTTTGGTTGTCAAAAGTCACTAATCTAAAAGACACTTAATGTTCAGTAATATTATCAATATGTATCTGCACTGATAGCAACAGATGAGAGCAAAACTTGAACTCAACTAAACTGGATAATGACACTATTGTTTTCTGTTGTGCTGCTTAAGCTGAATCACATCTTGCAACATCAACTCTGTTTTTAAACTGTAACTAAGTTGAATCAACATTGAACTGACTTGAGCTGAATAATGATATTGCTGCCTTCTGTAGAGCTGCTTCAAAACTTGTAGAACTTTTCAAAACATATTAACTTTACAATGTTATTGAACTGAACTGAACTGCACCAACACTGAACTGACTTAAGCTGAATAATGACACTTTTTAGAGCTGCTCGCAGCAGAATTTGTCTCCATAACTGGGTTTTCCATAATTTATTCAGCTATTTTCCTGTTTATTACTGTAAAGCTGAAACGATCTGTATTGTATAAAGTGCTACAGAAATAAAGGTCACTTGACTTGACAACAGGTGTGTTTTTCATAAACTTTTAGACAATAAGTGCCTGCACTTAGTTTGCATACCCTTTCTGATTCATGATTTTCTGACTGAAAATGTTAAAATATGATAATTTCACCTACCTTTGTTTACAGTGGGCAGCTGTCATCACATAATCCTCTCTTACCAAAAAACCACCACATGCTACTTTTGATATCTTATCACGAATGTAGACCATGTAGGGTCGACTGTGGGGAACGGAGACTTTACCACCAACAATGCCATCATGCATGGAGAAACCTAAAAAAGAGTTTAGTTCTATGAAACTATTCAACAGCATATTCTGGGAACACAGTGAGCCTGTTGTACTGAAGTAGACTAGATGTAATTACCTGGGGTGCAGGAACGCAGCAGTAGCAGACAAGTGATATGCCAAAGGATGCTCATTGTAGACAGCTCAGTTACACTCGGTGTGCGACACAGAGAGGTTGGGTTCTGCTTTTATAGAGAGATTCAAGGGACTCACACCCGGAAGATAATGGCAGAAGCTGCAGTATGCTCTGCATCCAGATCAGTTTAACTGATCTAGCATTTAAAGGAAGAGTTGATCACAGGTCAGTGATTATCATCAACTTTTGTTGTTTCACAACTCACACTGTGGTGATAATATCAGAAAGTGCACACTATGGACTTGATAGTTGCAAGAATTTCATTATCTGTAATGTTTGCAGCTTCTGGTACCTTGACTACCATTCATGGCCATTTTTTATACATAGCCACTTGATCAGGTACAACTTTTACAAACCTCTTTGTCCCGAGAACAACCTGATTTCTTTGTGGTATGGATTTAGTAAGGGACTGGAAATATTTTTTAGAGATTCTGGTCTCTGTTGACATGATAGCATGATACAATTGCTGCAGATTTATCAGCTGCACATTCATGGTGTCATTATTAAATGATTAAATTTGATCCCCTGCTGATGTTGTAAGTTTGTCCATTTACAAAGAAATGAAGGGTCTGTCATTTTTATGGTAGGTTTATTTTAACGTGTAGAGACAGAATACCAACCAAAAAATCCAGAAAAAACACATTATATATAGGTTAGAAATTGATTTGCATTTCAGTGATTGAAATAAGTATTTGATCCCCAAGCAAAACATGACTTAGTACTTGGTGCAGAAACCCTTGTTGGCAAGCACAGATGTAAGACGTTTTTTGTAGTTGGTCACCAGGTTTGCACACATCTCAGGAGGGATTTTGATCCACTCTTCTTTACAGATCCTCTCTAAATCGTTTGGCAACTCGAAGTTTCAGCTCCCTCCACAGATGTTCTATAGGATTGAAGTCTGGAGACTGGCTTGGCCACTCCATGACCTTAATGTGCTTCATCTTGAGCCACTCCTTTGTTGCCTTGGTGGTATGTTTCGGGTCATTGTCATGCTGGAAGACCCATCCATGACCCATCTTCAGTGTTCTGGCTGAGGGAAGGAGGTTCTCGTCCAAGATTTTACAGTACATGGCCCCGTCCATTTGCCCCTCAATGCGGTGAAGTCGTCCTGTACCCTTAGCAGAAAAACAGCCCCAAAGCATAATGTTTCCACCTCCGTGCTTGACTGTAGGGATGGTGTTCTTGGGGTCATAGTCAGCATTTCTCTCCCTCCAAACACGGCGAGTTGAGTTAATGCCAAAGAGCTCAATTTTGGTCTCATCTGACCACAGCACTTTCTCCCAAGCCTTCTCTGAATCATTTTGATGTTCTTTAGCACTTTAAACGAGCCTATACATGTGCCTTCTTGAGCAGGGGGACCTTGCGGGCGCTGCAGAATTTCAGTCCATTGCGGCGTAGTGTTACCTATGTTTTGCTTGGTGACTGTGGTCCCAACTGCCTTAAGATCATTAACAAGCCCTCACCTTTCTCATGATCATCCTTACCCCATGAGGCAAGATCTTGCACGGAGCTCCAGACCAAGGCATCAATCAATTTCTGACCTTTATATAATGTGTTTTTTCTGGATTTTTGGTTGATATTCTGTCTCTATCAGTTAAAATAAACCTACCATAAAAATTACAGACCCTTCATTTCTTTGTAAGTGGGCAAACTTACAAAATCAGCAGGGGATCAAATAAATATTTCCCCACTGTACTGGGTAATAATTTTGCCACTACAGTATATGGTTGGGTGTGATTTTCAATTTAAAGAGTCACATCTATTTTAATTGCATTACACTATTTACACCTTCTTGAGCATGTAACCCAAGCCCTACCCCTAAACCTAACCATTTGTCAATATAAAACACAGGATATAAAAGGCAGATACAACTACAGTCACAATTTACTCAAAAAGTATTAATATTCCAAGTCTTCCGAAGCAAAACGATTAATTTGTTAGAGGAACAAACACGATCACCATCTCCATACACCGTAAAGTGCAGTCTGTGTGCACAAATTCAAAAATTGCTTCCAGAAGAAGCGTTACGTCAGCTTTGGAGGTGAAATGCCATTGGCTCGTGTGCCTTGTGACTGATTGCGTCATGCTAATGTTCGGGAGTATTTTTAAAATGAAATATGACAGCATTAACAGAGCAGGATCATTTTCAGCGATTAATACCTTGTGTTTTACTCTGTTCTTTGCATAAAGATATCGTATGGCTTCAGAAGACTCGGAATGCAACAGATAATATTTGTTAAATAATTATTGTTTAATCTATATTCACACAATTACAAAACTATTATAAAATCTCAAATAACTAAAATAAATAAAATGTGTTTTTGCACATTTTTGATTGACAGCTGTGTTAGGCAATTAGGTGTTAAGCCACGGTCACACTAGACTTTGGGTGTTTCTCAATATCCCTCCTCGTTTCCTCGTTCCTCCGTCCTCCATACTCCATCCTACGACCCGGAAACCGATCAAGCTCGGCCATCTTGTAGGACATCTCAATTCTCTGGGTGCTTCTCAATATCCCTCCTCGTTTTCTCGCTCCTTTGCCCTCCATCCTACGACCTGGAAACCGATCAAGCTCAGCCATCTTGAAGGACATCTCAATTCTCTAATTACACCGCGAGGAGGCGAGGATCGAGGAGTGAGGAGGCTTCCAGAGGAGCTATGAGCTAGGATGCACAGGTGTATCCTTTGCGAAAGTGTTTTTCATTGAAAAACCTGACGCACGTATAAATTCTCCTCCCCCTCACATCTGTTGTAATCATTTTAATTTATATGTTACCTTTTCAGTTTAAATAAACCATACATGTCATGTATTTCAGACAGGGCATCTTGCTTTATTAATATTTATTATGAATGTCTTAAATAACAAACTTTAATAACATAAGTGCAGATCCCTTTAGCGCAGCTGATGACGCTTTGAAGTGACGCTAAAGGGAGCGAGGATATATCATTTCACTTAATTCAATTCCTCCTTTTCCTTGCGTCCTTCCCTCGCATCCTGAAGGGGTGGAGCTAAGACGCGAGGAAAGCAAACGAGGATGCACAAATAAGAATTGAGAAGCACCCCTTGAGCATGCGAAATTTGTCCGGACTGTACTGCGAAAAGGGGCGGGAGCCAGATATGACATCATGCGCCAAGGTTTTCACAGCACACACAACTCACTAGTCATAATTCTTTTCTATTTAAGTGATTACAATCAGTCACAAGTATAGTTAATCAAGTACACATACGCACACATACAATTCGTTCAGTCGCGCATACGCAACATCCTATAGGTTCTATACTGGAATTAGTTCACCTATTTTGAGTCTTTGGGTTTTCGAGTCATTTGTTCATCACGTGACAGCCCCATAAGCTTAACCAATGCATTCTGAGCCGGAAAGAGAATTGATTAGTTCATCTTTTGAGTCTTCGGGTTCGAGTCGTTCGTTCATCACAAGACAGCCCCATAAGCTTAACCAATGCAAAAAAACAAACAAAAAACAAGTATCTCTGCTTTATCAAAATGATTTCACCATCATATGGACAAAATTTAAAGCATAACTAACTCTTTATTATCTTTATCACCACAGGAAAAGAACCATCATTACAGAAATTCACACATTTATAAACTGTAAGAAATCAATTTGAAATACAATTTGAGACCAGAAACGCATCACGTAACTGTAAGAATAAATAATAATAATAATAATAACTATGCACCCGTTTGTAAGGATTGGGAAGGTTGTAAATTATTAACAAATCTTTCTATCCAATGCTGTCACGTCACATGACAAAAGAACGAACGACTCGAAAGACTCAAAAGGTGAACTAATCAATTGTCTTTCCGGCTCAGACTGCATAGGTTAAAGTCGGCATGAAATCAAAATTGACTTTATTTACTTTACTAGCGCACATTGCTAGTCTTGATGTTAACAATTAATCCGTGCAAGTTAATCCGCTGAAAAAAATTGTTTGTCTTCGTAATCTTTAATCAAAATCAAAATATGAGCTAATCAATTCTCTTTTGGGCTCAGACTGCAAACCCAAAGACTTGTCAGATAAGAGGTGAGGTGAGCTAGCATAGACTAAAGAACCAGGTAAACAATGAATTAATATTTTCTGTTTCTTATAGCATTATAGTTTTGTCTTGTTTGTAGTGTGATCAACGTTTGCGTAAG
>NW_015656157.1:2562454-2564370 GCF_001515625.1 Sinocyclocheilus rhinocerous
AAGACTTGTCAGATAAGAGGTGAGGTGAGCTAGCATAGACTAAAGAACCAGGTAAACAATGAATTAATATTTTCTGTTTCTTATAGCATTATAGTTTTGTCTTGTTTGTAGTGTGATCAACGTTTGCGTAAGTAGTAGATGTGTTAGGGAAGTAACACGTAACATTTTAATTACATTTTGCTAAAATGATCTAAATTAACCAAATGACTCGAAAAAAGATTCGTTCATTTTGCTGAACAAGACTCAAAGATCCGAGTCAGTAAAATGATCCGAACTTCCCATCACTAGCACGTAGACGCATTCGCCATCTTTAACGGTCAACTTGACGTCATTCACAATAATAATCAATGAATATTCGAAGACGCCACAATCCTGCAGAGCCGATGATTGTAAAAACTGCCGGGATTTAAATCTCCAAAGAAACGGGATAACCTTTCACAGGTGAGAATGTGTTGGTTTGTGTTTTTAAATGTATTAACTCAATATTACAAGTTTTGAAACATTGGTAACTTATGTTACTGTTATGGTGAATGAAGTTGACCCTTGGCGGACGGTTTACGTATAGCGGCCCATAGTAACAGTCGCTAATGAGGCATCTACGTATACACATCTATGGTCTCAGGCATGATGCACCTGTGAATTTGTGTGTGTTCACCCATTCAGTTAGCCTGTAATTTGCAGCTGTGTGTTAGAAAATGTTAGAAAAATATCAGCAATGCATAATTCTGTAAAAAGGACTTTTAAAATCTCGCTCTGACGAAGGAAAGAACCCGTCCATCAGCCTGCAAGTAACAGTAAGACTTTTCAGTTCCGAGCGCAGGCTGATCCAGTTCATTCTGTAAAGCTGAACACACTACTGTCAGGCCGATTATGAATGTAATTTAGGCTCAGTCTGTTTAAAGTCGTGTAGTGTGCGGTGTCTAAAGAATTTGAGGCCAGCTGTTGCCAGTCCTCCTCACAAAGATTATTTTTATAAATTTTGTGACTGGCGCTGGCGACTTACTGCACCAATAGCTTGTTTGCAATCACGTGATTCTGATGACGAGCAAAATCCAGATGGAGGGCAGGAAGTGAAAAGCAGAATGGATGAGATGGAGGAAAGTCCATACTGTACTGGTTTAGACACTATTACAAGAGAAAGGTATAAACAGAAAATCACAACATATGTTGGACGTGATCCTAATGTTATGAAGAGGAGCGATTTTTCATCTAAATTGAAATACTTGCCTGCCATCGAGGCGGTGGATATAGGCTAAGCAACTAACCCTGATGCAAGCAAGCTATTTTGAAAGTGAAAATCCCACATTTATGTGAGGGATGTGGAATATGTCACTCCCGAAACTTTGCTGCTTGTACAGGCTATGTGGCCATTGGTCCTGTTAGCAGCACGTAAAACTAATTATTTTATTCAAATTCTGAATTGATTATAGCCTAGAAAGCCAGCTAATAGCGCTTCCATATACTCACTAAAAAGCTGTCACTCACTTCAATTTATAGCAGTCTCACAATGTTCCGTTATAATCAGTGAAGCTCTCTAAACTGCACATATAATATCATATTTACATCGTGTCTACGTCTGGCATTTAGCATTGAGTGAATTCTGACTGTCTCATGCTGAATGTGTCAGAGTTGGCAGCCCTGTATCTATTTATATATTTCTTTATTAATATCTTAATATATTATTATATCTTATATAAACCATTTGCACACACGAACATTATCCGACTCGGCTCCTCCCGACCGCAGACGCAGGTTTACAAGCCACTTTTTCCTGCGTTTTTCAGTCTATTTCTTGCCTTTCCCCCCTTATGAACAGCACATTTTCGTACACGATAAATGCTCCTTGTGGTTTATTTTGTTTGACTGATTTGAGTATCCATCAATAATGCAAAACATAGGCATTTTGAGTTTCTGCT
>NW_015656157.1:2564596-2564787 GCF_001515625.1 Sinocyclocheilus rhinocerous
GTATTCATTCCCCTTATACCCCTTAACGTTTTTTTTTTTTGTCACAGCCTTATGTTAAACTGCTTTAACTAACTTTTTTTTTTTCATTTTTTTCATTTTTGTCACAGCCTTATGTTAAACTGCTTTAACTAACTTTTTTTTTTTCACACATCAATCACATCAATATACACCATAATGACAAAGCAAAAAAA
>NW_015656157.1:2565248-2575229 GCF_001515625.1 Sinocyclocheilus rhinocerous
TATATTTTTTTTTTTTTTTTGTGTGTCCAACATTCCACACTTTTTTTTCGGTTATTTAAGTGCATCATCTGGGTATTTAAAGTACACTTTTTCTTTTTGGACTTTTCAGTGTGAATACACTACTTGCACTATTTATACTACAAAACAGCACAGAATAGTGCATAAGTACAGAAATTGGGACACACCTAAAGTGTAGACACAATGTAAATAATAGATTCATTCCTTTTTTGAGATCACAATAAATAGACTGAAATGAGCGACAGCTCATTAGTGATTAAAGTAATAAAGGGAACGCTCTTTGCACGCTTTCTTGGATATGTATTCACAATTTGAATAAAGGTTTTGTTTTTCATGCTGCTAAAAGGACCAACAGCCACATATACGCTGCAAAGTTTTGGAAGTGACATCCACATACGTATGAATGTGGGATTCGCGCTCGAAATCGCAATAGCTTGTTTGCAATCACGTGATTCTGATGACGAGCAAAATCCAGATGGAGGGCAGGAAGTGAAAAGCAGAATGGATGAGATGGAGGAAAGTCCATACTGTACTGGTTTAGACACTATTACAAGAGAAAGGTATAAACAGAAAATCACAACATATGTTGGACGTGATCCTAATGTTATGAAGAGGAGCGATTTTTCATCTAAATTGAAATACTTGCCTGCCATCGAGGCGGTGGATATAGGCTAAGCAACTAACCCTGATGCAAGCAAGCTATTTTGAAAGTGAAAATCCCACATTTATGTGAGGGATGTGGAATATGTCACTCCCGAAACTTTGCTGCTTGTACAGGCTATGTGGCCATTGGTCCTGTTAGCAGCACGTAAAACTAATTATTTTATTCAAATTCTGAATTGATTATAGCCTAGAAAGCCAGCTAATAGCGCTTCCATATACTCACTAAAAAGCTGTCACTCACTTCAATTTATAGCAGTCTCACAATGTTCCGTTATAATCAGTGAAGCTCTCTAAACTGCACATATAATATCATATTTACATCGTGTCTACGTCTGGCATTTAGCATTGAGTGAATTCTGACTGTCTCATGCTGAATGTGTCAGAGTTGGCAGCCCTGTATCTATTTATATATTTCTTTATTAATATCTTAATATATTATTATATCTTATATAAACCATTTGCACACACGAACATTATCCGACTCGGCTCCTCCCGACCGCAGACGCAGGTTTACAAGCCACTTTTTCTTGCATTTTTCAGTCAGTTTCTTGCCTTTTCCCCCCTTATGAACAACAAAATTTTCGTACACGATAAAAGCTCCTTGTGATTTCTCGGTTTGACCGATTTGAGCATCCATAAACAACACAAAACATAGGCATTTTGAGTTTCTGCTAGGGATTCCTATATAGAAAAATCACTTCCTGCCCTCTAGCTGCATTTCGCGCCACAGCAAAGACGTCAAGGGCAAACAACCTATTTCCAAATATGTAGGTCTATTAATTTAAATTACGAATTAAAAATAAAAAATTTTAAAAATCACAAACATGACATTTCTGAATAAAATTATTTTATACACTTTAGTTATATATAATGTATCCTATTTGATGGAAATATGAGGAAATGCAGTGCCTTGAATAGGCTACATTTATGTAGAATGATTAAATGAAAACATAAGACATACAGTACCTATAAAAAGTATTCATACCCCTTAATTTTTTTCACGTTTTTTTTTTTTGTCACAGCCTTATGTTAAACTGCTTTAACTAACTTTTTTTTTTTCACACATCAATCTACACTCCATACACCATAATGACAAAGCAAAAAAAAACTGATTTGTGACAACTTTGCAAATTTATTAAAATTCAAAAACTGTGCTTAGTTGAAGCACCTTTATCGCTGCTCTCCCTGCTCTCATCCATGCTAGGCTGCATGGAGGCGCAAGTTTGACTGACGTGGCCTGCCTGAACTAACGCGATGCTTGATCTGTCCCAGAAAAGAATACTTATGCAATGGAATCATTTCAGTTCTAATAAATTTGCAAAGTTGTTACAAACCAGTTTTTTGCTTTGTCATTATGGTGTGTGGAGTGTAGATTGATGTGGGAAGAAAAGTTATTTAAAGCAGTTTAACATAAGGTTGCACCATAACAAAACGTGAAAAAAATGAAGGGGTACGAATACTTTTTATAGGCACTGTACAAATAACTTTAAATGACTGCTGTTTCGGAATAAATAAAGCCGTATTTGATTTTCATTCTAACTGATACTCAGGTTTTGTATGTGGATAGGTTGTACCTACTGCAATCTGCAATAGTATTTAGGGATTGGGGCTATTGTGAATGAGTTTCATGTGTTGACAGTGGGCACGTTCGTGATGGTGACGGAGATGAGGTAGTTTTACTATGCATGTCTTCCACTGTGTTCTACGGTTTATTTTTCAATAGGATCAAAGAAAAGAAGATTGAAATGACCTGAATATTGAGTCTGACTCCGTCCGTTAGTTACGAGTGTCCGCTCAATTTTGCCCAAGCCTGCCCAAAAATAAAATTCTGCCTACGCCACTGCTTTACAATAAGGTGTCATTGTAGGAAATGCACACTGGAGGAAGGGAGGTGGTGGTTAGGTGAAACTGTATGTAGTGGGGCCCCCTTTTGAAAATCTGTTTAGGGCCCCCAAAATGCTAGGACCGTCCCTGGGTTTAAGGTAGGGGTGGGGTTAGGTAATCTACAGTACCTATGAAAGTATAAATATAAAATGAGTTCAAATGCATGTAAGGAATCACATGCGTCATGATCTGACGCATAAGGCATACAACTGTTTGTTTCAGATGCATGATTTTTATTTTCAGTGTGTTCGTTTAATTGCAATATATTTTTTTTTTTAATTAATAATTTAATACTTTTTTGTCTAGATTCAAGTTTGATTGTGCTATATTTTGCTCAAAGTGGTGATGCTGTAGAAAGGTGTTCATTTTAAAATCTTGTGAATTCAATATTTTCTTTACAGTATTTTGTTCAGTACTTTGCATTGCAAGTAGGTTTTAGACCCAGAAAATGAAATTCTTATTAGACTTGTGTGAAAGGGTTACATATGAGCCTTTATTTTAAAACCCGCACATTTAATGTCACACATATGCTGATTGGTGTAAAATTGACACCAAGCAATGATAGAACTTGCATTGAACCAGACAACTAAATGAGTTTATCCAGCTTGCCCTTCCATGTTTCAGATTGCTGCTGAGTAGGTGGATTAATGATGCTCTGAGTCCATGGATAGTAGAGGGAAATTCGAGTGTATGCTGAGAGGTGGTCTCCATTGCTCTTGGTTTCGGAAAAAGACACAATTCCCTCTGCAACACCTCCACAAACAAGTGGACCCCCAGAGTCTCCCTGTGGATTATATCATTTGATTATTAGTATATCGCAATGCACTGACACTGATACACCATACAGTAGATAAGAATTTGTGAGTGGTGCAACTTAAAATACCTGTGCTGGTCCAGTTGATCCCTCAGTGCACAGAGTGTCAGCCGTGCCACAGTTTTCAGAGTCTATCAGAGTCACGTTTGCTTCTTGGAGCACATTTGATGGAGACTCGTCATGGTAATCCTGCCAGCCCCATCCCACGACCATGCAGTCCTTTGAGATTTCTTCATTCTCAGGATTTTGATAAATGATGGTTCGCACAAATTTGCTCAAAGGTACAGGTGTTTTGAGCTGAAAGAGAAGATGCAAAGTTCTTGTTTGAGTCGATAACCCCTATATTTTTAAATGCTTTTTTAAAAAGAAATTTAAAGATAATGCATTCATTACAAGTGATAAAGTTATATAGCAAAACTATATTCTGCAAATGTCAACCATTTCCTATCATGAAAGGCCATTTTTCTAGGTGTGATGGTGATGAAATTTTTCAACATTATACATTACCTTTAGAAGCATGATGTCATGATCTGGTCTGTTATACTGAATTTTGGATGTGGAATGGGATCTACCTCTATACCGTCAGGTAAAAAGTTGGTGTCATGGACCCCCACAAATACCACAAGATGACTAGGACCGAAAAAGATTTACAAAATTATTCATAATATTTATATATTTACAGTAAAAAGATCAAATGGCCACTTTGGATGTCAAAATTCAAATTTTTTGATTCAATTCAAGCTTTTTTTTTTCAATTGTTAGATACCAAGTCAGTATAACATTATAAAATATGATAATTTCACCTACCTTTGTTTACAGTGGGCAGCTGTCATCACATAATCCTCTCTTATCAAAAAACCACCACATGTTAATTGTGATATCTTATCACGAATGTAGACCATGTAGGGTCGACTGTGGGGAATAGAGACCCTACCGCCAACAATACCATCATGCATGGAGAAACCTAAAAAACAGTTTAGTTCTATGAAACTATTCAACAGCGTATTCTGAGCCTTTTGTAATAACTAAAATAAATTGGATGTGAATACCTGGGGTGCAGGAACGCAGCAGTAGCAGACAAGTGATATGCCAAAGGATGCTCATTGTAGACAGCTCAGTTACACTCGGTGTGTGCCACAGAGATGTTGGGTTCTGCTTTTATAGAGAGATTCAAGGGACCCTCACCCAGAAGATAATGGCAGAAGCTGCAGCATGCTCTGCATCCAGATCAGTTTAACTGATCTAAGTTAGAGGCTGTTAAAAGAAGAGTTGATCACAGGTCACTGATTATCATCAGCTGTCGTTGTTTCACAAATCACACTGTGGTGATAATATCAGAGAGTGCACACTGGGGACTTGATAGTTGTGAGAATTTCATTATCTGTAATGCTTGCTGCTTCTGGTACCTTGACTACCATAATTCATGGTAATTTAGCCACCACTTCATCAGGTACAACTTTTACGAATCCCTTTGTCCTGACAACAACCTCGTGGCATGGATTTAGTAAGGGACTGGAAATATTTTTTAGAGATTCTGGTCTCTGTTGACATGGTAGCATGATACAATTGCTGCAGATTTATCAGCTGCGCGTTCAGGATGTGAATCTGACCTTTCTCTTTTGAGATCTGGAGACTGTGGAAGTCATTGAAGTACACTGAAACTCTTGAGTGTTCGTGCATGTTTTTATGCACTGAATTTTCTCCATGTTTCCTTGTTGCTCAAGACATTTCACAACTTATTCAAGTGTCCTCATCTCTTATGGTTGTAGTCAGACTCTCTGATATTTAACCTATATGAATGACTTTTCAAGATTGTTTGAGTCCTTGCAAAGGTGGAGATTACAGGTGTTATTTGGAGTGAATTTGTCAAGAGTTCTAAGAAGCAGACAAAGTTCACTGAGGTACAGCTCTGAACATCACACTTTTCCCGCAGACCCCTGTTGTTCTGGTGGTTTGAAGTGTTCCCCAATATTGCTTGTTTGTTTAATTTGAAGATCTTATCTGCTAATTTGTGTTCTAGCTGATGATGGGATTTAAACAGAAGCCCAAACCCATTTCACACATGTAATCTCTACGTCTGCAACAACTCCAACTGTTAGGCCGCGTGTCCACCAAAGCTGATTTTCCCCCGAGGCTAGTGTATTTTTTCAGTTGTTTTCAATGGGAGTGCCACAATTTTTTTAAACGCCAGGAGCGTGACGAGGTGCTGAGCGTTTTTTTCACGCTGGGAATTTTTTTTCTCGCCAGTGAGAGTTGAAGAATGTTCGACTTTGGGCACGCACTACGCAGTGCTCATAACTGTCATTTTTTACCCAGCCATTTAATCACAATGGAGGAGCGGGACTAATATCACCCAGACCAATCGTCACACCCTGCTTGTGGACTACCACAATATTGTTAGAAAAATAATGCTTGGAGAAAAATGTAATTTGCAAAGTGTCTGCCACATTACTTTAGCGGATATTCCGTATCATAGCAACCAAAGCATCTCAACTGAAAACGCTGCGCTGCAGAAGAGCTCTCAAGCACTCCCAGCAAGGCATTTTTAGCTCGCTAAAAACACTTTGGTGGGCACGTCGCCTTAATGTCTTATGAGTCTTATGTCGGGGAGTCTCTACCATCGGTCTACAGCTGATGAGGCCACTCGGATTAAAGGTGAAACATCTTGAGAAACAGTAAAATATATTTAGCAGAATAATCCACCAGAAAATTTATGACCTGGAAAACAAAGAATTTTCACAGTCATATTTTATTCATCGAGTCGCCACATTGAATTCAAATCTTGCATTGTAATACGATGTGACGAGTGGGGCGGGGTCGAGAGCCGTGGGAACGGTGCAAGGCCGGTGGAGTAAATGATAATGAGCTACACCTGCGCCACTCACTGGTCTTGAGTCCCACGGAGGAGCTCCGGAAGGATAAAAGGAGGAGTGACAACAGTGAAGGACGAGAGAGGATCACGCCTGGACTATTTATGTTGTTGGTTTATTATGTTTTATGAGGTAGTCGTCCATGAGGGGCTGCGTTTTCTGTTTGTTTATTTGATTATTAAAGTTTTATGTTTAAATGTTCGCCGGTTCCCGCCTCCTCCTTCCCCATCTACAAACTTTGTTACAGGCGACTACTGTGACAAAATGGTACAGTAAAGTGAAGTTACATAAACTGAAGGACATTTACCTATGCAAATAAATATGCAAACAATATGTTGAGCAACAAACTGTGCTAGCGGGTTGGCAGCATTTGCATGATCATCCTTCAAGCATGCTTGTTTAAAAATAATTGTTCAACTGCAGAGTTCATTGGGCCAGAGGTTTTGTAGCTCCTTGTAGAGTCGTCCAAAACAGGAAATCCATTTTCATGGCTTTCATTACAAGTCTTTGATGGATGTAGTAAAATGCACATTCGACAAAAACGCTGTTTTGAATACTCGGATATCAGCGGTGCGGTCACATAGTTCCTAAAGGCTGTAATGCTATATACTTGCTTTAGCCATGCAAATATGCCAAGCAGTAGCACAGGAATGCCCATTAAGAAACTTTCTACGTCTAGACTGAGGTATGTTCTTCTCATACCTGAACCACAAGACGTTATTATAATTATTGTGAATGAAGCGCAACCGAGGTTTCTGAGAGCGAGGAATGGTGGGGAATGGGTTGCAAGCGGAAGACTGAGTTACAAACAGTAATGGGTATTACAGGAGGAGGTTTGGAGAGGCCGAGCAGAAGGTGGTGTCCAAAAGAGCGTTTACCGGCAAACTGTCAGCTTTATTAGAACCAGGGGGTTGACTACAGGATGGTTAAGCAATTAGACGTCATGATAAAAGCAGGGAATGAAATGACAGTTGTAAAAAGTCCATCAATCACTACGCAAATCATGATTATTAGGAATAAAAGGAAATGACAACAGTGTGCTTCCAAAGAAGAAGGTAGCATGTGACACACTGCGAAATCTGGCCACTCTTGCATGTGAGAGGGCAGGATCCAGGATTGGGTTTGTGTAATGCAATAAATCACCCACATTTTCTGGATTTGAAGGATCTCAGTTGATATATGTTGTCTGAGTGTGGCTCCTAACTTCATATATGGTCGCCCTGCTATCTTGACTCGCATCATTTTCAGCTCTAATCAATATCTCCGCTCATGGCATCATTTTCCCACAAAGAGGTCTCGTCAAGTTTATTTTGCAGTTCTCAGAAGATCACCAGATAAAGCCTCCACCACCAGTGTTACGTGCCACATTGAACATGTGTGAGAATGTGGTTTTGAGCAAGTCTTTTGATACAGAAGAACTGTCTTTGACCCTTTGTATGCCTCCATGGAGCTCATCTCTGTCCCTGTTGAGACCATAGGAGACAGGAATGAAGAAGGCAAGACAAGCATTGACAATGCTTTCCAGGCATGGTTAAATAGCTATTTGTCTGAGCACTAAATCCACCTTTTGCTGCTTCCCCAAAAGGACTTTGTAAGTTGATTTATCCTGTAAGTTTAAATGTACCTTTCCTTCATCATTAATCATAAAATGGATCACCAGCTTCTGTCCAAGAACAAAGCAGAGGCCTTTATTTTGAGTGATGAGGCAAGGCAGTTTTAAAAGACAAGACAGCACCATATATACGACTTGTGCACTATATTGCTAGTTAGTGTGAGAATAGCAGTACAATTTATGCCATTATTCATTGACAACTGCTTAAGTTCCTCACACAAAGCTATCATATGGTTTTAGAAGTCTGAATATGTCGCACATGGACAACTATTATTGTGTTTCTGTAACTTCTGAAGTCTGACAGTATGTAACAGTTTTGTTGAAGGAGCACATGAATTCCTTTTGTTTTCCTTGGTAGACAGAAAATCATGTGGGTTTTAAGTTAAATAACAGTGATTAAATGATGACATAAGTTTCATTTAGCATTAAACGATCAACCATGGGTGAAATCTTCTGAAACGAGGCAATTTCATTAAATGGGTGAATGTTTTGATGGTACAGGATGAATGTCGCTAGATTGCCATTTTCTTATGTGTGTTTCCTCATAAGAAGCAGGTAGTTAATTTGACCTTGTTTTCTCAAATGCTAACTTGGATTTGAGTGCGTTCATTTTGGCTCTTTTACTTTAGAAGAATCCAAATTAAAATGAATTTTTGCCTAAACCCTCATCCTGTCTCAAATAACACCTGCTGTTACTGTGCGTGTAGACTGAGTTCTCACGAGATGGATATGCAACATGGGAATACGCTCCTTGCCAAAGAAATTATATCTGGTAGTTTAATTGAGAATGAAACGGATGACCATTTATTTTTAAAAGCCAATGTACGCCTGACACAAAGCAGAGGTATTTTGCAGTTTGCTACATACCCAAAGTGCACTGAGACTAGACACTAGTCAGCCCTACATTCATCCAGCACACATGACCTTTGGTGTTACACATACACCAGAGTTTGATATCCATTTTCACTTGGTTAGACAGTCAATTAGGTGCCTTTTCAGGATTATAGAGTATTTCATGAACACGGTGTGCCCTTGACTCGTGGTTCAGGGTGACTGTAATTTGCATAACTGCTGTTGTAAGCTGTGCAGTGAATGTCTACCACAGATAAAGCCAACACCATTGCAAAAAAGTCTGTCATGTTTCAAAACCTAATGCACTGCATACACTCACGACTAAGGATGAACGATGTATTGGTAGCATTTTGCATAACAGTTTATTTATCTGCATTTAATTGTGCATGGTCATTTCTCCATTTTTACATCTAACACTCAAGTTAACTATTAAAACAAATAATTTAATATAACTGTTAATTATAATTTTGATAATATCTAAAAATATCTAATAATAGCCTAACAATATTTATTACAAAATCTATCTAAAATCTATCTCTTTTTTTTTACATCTAACACTTAAAGTTAATAACACTTAAATAAAATTTAGATAATATATCAAAACATGATTCAACATTTGTTTTAAAAATATAAAAGTACAAATATTTTTTATATTTTAATCAGTTTATGGCTACTCATATTTATCATTATTATTATTATTTCATTGATTTAAAAAAAAAATACTGTTACACTCTTTAAAATTATTCTAAACAGTACTTCGGCTTCTAACAATAGCAGAAACCTTTTTGGTGCTAAAGAACTCTAAACTCTAACACAAAGAACCATTTCAGCAAAGATCAGGTTGATGTGGTTCTAAATAGAACTGTTACTATGTGTAAAGAACAACCTTTAAAAAACATCATTGCTTACAATAATGTAATGCCTAAATTCACTTGTATCATTTGATACAATTATTTTTAGTTTCTATTTTTTTTAAACTCATTTAGTCAAAATAGTTCATAATTTCAATATCTGCCATTGCATCCCTACTCTCAGTACAAAAGCTATTCCAAAAGCATCTTAATTATGCACATGTCCTTCATAGAGAAGGCAATCCCAGAATGCATTGCAGCTCAAAAAAATCCAAGAGAAACACTGATTTTAATTATACTTATTATTCATTCAATATTAAAAATTGTTCAAAATAACTAAAAACTGACTCTTTTATCTAATGGCGCTTTTCCACTGCGTGGTACGACTCGGCTCAGTACGGCACGGCACGGTTCGGC
>NW_015656157.1:2578108-2623607 GCF_001515625.1 Sinocyclocheilus rhinocerous
ACTTTTTCATTCCGCGTCGCCCTATCAAGCTCTCGCTGGATCCGCTCCTCTGTTATCAACGAGAGGAACGTCTGTTCTTCCTCAACAGGGGGAAACAAAACTTTTTGGTTGTTAAAAAAAGGTGCGCTCGTTCAAAACAGTTGCGTTCGATCCTTTGCTGGCTGTTCTGATTTAAATCTAGCGGTTCTTTTGTGTTTGTGTCGCAAGTTCAGTGACGCAGGTAGTGACGATTCTCTCCGGCCAATCCGTGATCAGCAGGGTTTACACGTCACGTTTTGGTAACGGTACGGTTCGCTTGGAACCCCAACCGAAGTGGTACTAAAAAAAGTACCAGGTACTGTACCCAGTGGAAAACCCCCCAAAAGTGAACCGTACCGAGCCGTACCGTGCCGTACCATGCAGTGGAAAAGCGCCATAAGTCAAGTCTTCCATCAGCTTCACGTGTGGAGTGCTATTTATATGATGTACAGACTTCCTGCACATGTAGAGTGTTTCAGATCACTCACTCATGAGGTTCCATCACTTATGAGGCAGTAGGCAGCGAGGCAGCTCACTAGGTTGTGGAACAGAGCTATTAAGTTTATCCAGCACTCCGCCTGCCAGTTCAGTCATACATACCGAACCAGAAAATAAGATTTACTTTTTTAAATAGGGTTCTCAGCGATACCTGGGAAACATTCAGAAGCTATGACAGAGATGAAGCAATATGTGGGCCGCACTATCAGCCAACACAAACGGGAACTATTTTTAATGTTTTGTACAGTTTTATTACTTTCCTCTGGACCATGACACACTTTCTCTTATTCACCGATCTGTCTCTCTCTCTTCCTCTCAGAGCGATAAGACATCCATCACAAACTGTGGTTGAAGGTCTGATGTTACAAAATGAGTACATCAAGTGCATTTTTATTAGCTCTGGCAAGGATCGGATGTGCAACTGTGCATGATCTCATGTCTTTAATAATGGCGCTGTAAACAGAGAACCTGCTTCATCTGGTTTTTCAAACGGGTAAACCGGGTCCAAAATTAACAGTCGCAAGCACCAAATGAAGTAAAAAATGGCTTTTGCGAGTTACTCGCCAATTGGCTGGTAAGACCTTTAAGGAAGTCAAACTGTAAGAATGATAGTCTGATCTTTGCTGCTGTAAGTCATGTGAGCGGAAAAAAAAAAGTCAACTTTTTCCTCACTGGAAAAATGTACTTTTGTAATTTCATCTAGAAAGCCTATAAGTATCTTATAAGTATAAGTAACCTTGTGGTGATACATATATGGAATATTTATTTCAATAAACCAACAAAACAAAAATATGAGGAACAAAAAAAATTATATTGTGATAAGGACAAAAATGTTTATTAATATTATATTTAAAAAAAATACTGCATTACTACAAATTAATGTTTCATAGCCAGAAATAAATTTTTATGGCTGGTAAATCTTCTCAATTCCAACACATTCTAATGGTGAGTTATAACTATTTTTCATATTGTGAACTGGTGGTAAATTCTTATACATTTGTACAACCTCATTCATATGTTTTCGTACACACAAAAAAATCAGCTTACGCCACAGTGATGGTTAGGTTTAGGAGTGGACCTTCATTCTTATTTTTTTTTTCTAAAAAATAGTAAAAATTAATACAAAATAGTTACATTTTATCTTTTTCACATCCATCAAATGTAAATAATGTAGAGATTTATGAAGCACAGCTCACACAGAAGTCACTTTTAAACCAAGGAAGGCAAATTTGCATGACTTAACGCTCATGACTTAATTCCATATTGCATCAATTTCTAATGAGGTGACTAGATTTCACCTGCGAAAATTTCTAGAAAGTTCCACACCGTTACAAAAATTGGACTGGCATCTGTTTCGCTGCTTGCTTCAACTGAAACTAACAGGGCATTGAACTAATCACATGGTGCCAATCATTTTAAACTGTGAAGATGTAGAACTTCATGACCTGTATGCGAAACCTGACAGTGGTGTCAAAGACGAGGGTTACATTCACTGGAAATAATGATGCTCAATAAAAGAAACTCCTGGCCTTGCCAAAATGAAGCTTTTCTAGAAAGCCCTCGAGACTATGAATAGAGAGATCAACGACATGTTAGAGTGGAGAGGTATAAATTATGCCGAACATTTGGATGTTCTACTCTTCTGAATTTGATCCGTAAAACATATGGTGTCTGTCCGCATCAAAGAAGGCCTTCATTTTAAAAATCAATCAAATGATGACCAAAATGACATATTGCAAAACAATTCTCAATCATAATCCCAAAGCCTATTGAATTAGCAAGACTCAAAGGCTCCGCCACAAGCCAAACCTCTGTGCCGAGATGCATGCACTCAACTAGGGGAATGTAAAATCGCACAAAAAAAAAACTCCCCTCATCTTCCTGCAGATGTTTTTCTTCTAGAAGGTGTGGGTTGATTAGAAGCACAGAGCTATGAGAGAGAGATGAGATAAGAGACAAACTGCTAAACCTTCAAGCATTGCACTTATGTTTCAGCTTAATGCGACAGACACGGAGATGAAACACACTCATCTCAAAACCACAACATAATGGCTCAAAGTTCAAAGGCAATGTGCAACTCGCATTCATTCCTGCGACAGATATACAGCAGCCTAAAATGAGCTCTCTTTTGTGTTTACCTTTGTAATTTGTAGTGTCCCCCTTTTTTAAGTAGTCTTGGATCATTATGAGACTGGGCTGTATGAGCCAGACTTGTGGTGAAAAAAAGTGGAGATAGGGCCTGGATTTATTTGAATCACTTATCTATTAACCAGACTGACTGTGGGCATGAGCTTGTAACTGGAGGCGTGAGAATCAAGTGTTGTATTTTTAGAAAGTCTGCCTGGAGTCACTAGCAATTATTTGGTAATGTAAGCCAATATATTTAGACAGTTCTTTCATCATTGTTCGGACCAGGAGGGTAATTATTTGTCCAGATGTGGTCTGGATCAAAAGAATGTGATTGGTAAAGGATTTATATATATGGAGGATAAAGCTGTTGCTAGTCAAGCCAAGGCTGCTGTGAAGACAGTAGACTGTATGACTCAAGCACATCAAATGACACGTATCATAATATATGTTCAAATGCTGGGAACTAGTGGATGAGACGAGCTAATAATGTCAAAACTGCTTTGGTTAAATTCAGTTAGATAACATAATGTTGTTGTGTGGTTGTGCAAACTCTGTCCCAACCCAGCATTTCCTTTTGTGACCTTCATACAGGAAAGGCAGATAACAGAATTAAAATATTTTAAACAAGATTTAAAAAAAACAAAAAAACTTTTTGGAACCTTTATTTGTAAGAGTTTATAGTGGCCCCAAAAACATATGGACACTTTAGCCATACTAAAAATTAATTCCATGCGTTATATAACACAATATCAAGCCATATTTTAAAGGTTTATCAAAATATCAGGACATTTTCATGGTTGTCAAACATTAGTTCAAGTTAGTTCTGAGAAAAGCTCATCTATATTTATTTATTTATTCATTCATTGCAGAGTTTTCCACTTGATTTAATCTCTTGTTTTGTATCTGATGGAATGATATTTAGACATTTCTAAGTGTAATAAAGTGCCCAGAGGTTTTAAAATACTTTGTACTGCCACTTTAAGGCTTGTCTTAAAGGGGTCATATGATGCGATTTCAATTTTTCCTTTCTCTTTGGAGTGTTACAAGCTCTTGGTGCATAAAGAAGATCTGTAAAGTTGCAAAGACTAAAGTCTCAAATCTAAAGAGATATTCTTTATAAAAGTTAAGAGTCAGCCACACCTACCTAAAACGGCTCGTTCTAACACATTGTTTGGCCTTCCAAAAGAGGACGATATCGCTTCATCAAGCCTGGAGCTGGTCGCTGAGGAAATACTTCAACTTCGCACTGTCGATCGCCGGATCGGCTTTCACCGTGGATGAAGCGGAGTCCAGCCCGGGGTCGTCACATGTGGTTGCCGCAGGCATCACAATATGGTAAGGGGCGTAACATTTCCATCACACGCTTGAGGAATTCGGCCAATCACAACGCACTGGATAGCTGGCCAATCACAGCACACCTCGCTTTTTCAGACCGATGAGCTTTGTAAAAATCGACACATTTCAGAAAGGCGGGGCATAGAGGAGAAACAATAATGTACAGTATGTGGAAAATAATGTGTTTTTTGAACCTTAAACCGCATAAACACATTTCATTACACCAAATACACAAAATAATGTTCTTTTTAGCAGCATCATATGACCCCTTTAAACAAAATGTATATTGTTTTAGAGATATTTTTACTGTAAAACAAAAATGTGTTTATTTTCATTCTTATATTGCAAATATAATTATTTTCAGAGAATGTCATTGTCTCATCTTAAGTACCTAAGAAAAATCTATTTACTCAACATTTTAAAATGTTTTAAATATTTCATGTGGACTTCAATTTCCCACAAATATGTTCACATTTGAAACAAACAAAACCATATTTCTTTTTCTTAATGGAGTCTTTTATGTGGGAAACCCAGGGAACAGGTATTCTTGGTATTTGGAGAGGAAGAGCAGATATTTGGGAATAAAACGCATATGGACGAAACAAAGAAGAATGGATCGTGGTATTGTTGGGGGCGGAGGGAGGGGTCAGGCAAAGCAGACAGCCTGCATTGGTCATTATAAGAAGGAGCGGATGGAGAAAACAGACTGAGGCCTTCAGTGGACAGACTCAAAGAGTCTGGTGATGGCAAGAACGCTATGTGCTTCAGTTCCTCAGCAGAAATCTCCCTACCACTTCCCTTAACCTTGTTACGATGGCGTTACGATGGACGAAAGCACGCTCTTATGCTTCACATCATAATACATCAGTCAAATCACACATCCTAGACTTTGAATTGCAGTGCATGACGACGATGTGTTCTTAACAAATCACTTCTTTCCAAAGCGTTGACAGATACTTGGGATGATCCTTGTAAAGAAATATGAACTTTTGACTTTTATGCCATTTTCAAGATTGATTGTCCATTTTGACGATGACAAAGAAAAAAATACTTAATGTTACCCTGTAGACGGTAATGGACAGAGCAGCTCAAAGATTCTGTTGAGATGACAATGTATTTTACTTGGTACTGATTTTAGCCTTTAGTCTGTATAATAATTCAGGAATTGTCTGTAAATGTAATGCTTTTAATATTACTCTACACTTAAAACTAAAAGCAATGTTTAATTTTGAAAAATGACATGGCCACGTATTGTTTATGGAAGCTTAATTCAGTACAACAATGTTGAGGTTAGACATCGGTCCGACAAGCCGTCACCAGCTGTAAGTGCTTCTGTATTCGATTTCAACGGTATACTTCTTGTTCATAACTTTCTGTCCAGAGCACCCAAAACTTTGATCAAAATAACAACTCTTGTCCCAATGGAAGGACAGTGGAGAATCCATTATTTTATATTGCTTTTAAGAGACTTGTTGCCTCTGTAAAGCATTTTGCACTACCAGAAAAAGCAAGGCCTATTACTGAGGAGTGGTATGTATTTCATTGGTGTTATTTTATTTTTACTATGAAACAGTACCCTGTGTTGTCATTTAATGGTTCATACCACAGATGTTTGGAATTGCTCTGTCTCATTGGTTTTTCATTCCCATGTCGATTGGGGACAAAGGTATTAGATTCACACTATTTAAACACACGACGAGCCAAAACGGCTGTCTACACTGGATGTATCAAAGCAAACGTTACAAAACGCCAGATGTTTGGCCATTTATATTCAGTGCTTTGCTTTGCAACACATCCAGTTTTAGGCTATATCTACATCTGATACATTTGAAAAAGGCGTTTTCGTTTCAAAATGATCTCCGTCCACACTAGCATTTTTAGGTGCTCTCACGAAGTATGAAAATTTTACAAAGTAACATATTTAACATCTTTAGCAAAACTGAAAGTGAACAGCACATAACAGGCACATACTGGTATAAATATAGATACATGACTAAACATGCGTCATCGTTTATAAATACCTTCATTTTCAGTGTTCACACTACAACGCAAAACCAGAGTTTTCACATTTTTCCACTTAGAAGAGCGTCTTCAAAAAGCTCAGTTTTCGCTGGACAAAAACGTGTGGAAGAAAGGCCAAAACATATAAAAAAAGATGCTTTTTCAGATTTATCCAGATAAATTACTTCGGGGGTGTTTACATGACACTGTTTTCAATTAAAAACAGAAAACTTTTCATGCGTTTTGGCCGTTCACAACAACAGCATTTTGGGGGTTTCGCGAATTTGTGAAAATGGTGATATCATGTGCATGCGAATTATGAGTTTGCATAGTGTTTCTTTACAAAGTGACATCGCCAGCTACTGGCCTGGCATGCATAATGCAGTATTTTAAGTAATTTTTTGCGGATCTGTGTGTACAGGGATCATTTTGACAATGTTGTCATCAGTGTTGGGGAGTAACTAGTTACATGTAACGGAATTACGTAATTTAATTACAAAATAAAAGTAATTGTAATCAGTTACAGTTACTAAGATAAAATATGTAATTAAATTACAGTTACTTATGAAAATGTTAAGGATTACAAAGGGGGTTACATCTGATTTTTTTCACAAACACTCCCACATACATATTTAATTGAGTTCTTTCATAAATTGCAGTGACTGTCTGTACACAAAGAGCGTAAAGGAAAAATATTTCCTTTTTTAGCACATCATTGTCGCATTTATTATGGGTTCAATTTGCTTCTGGTGTCACGGTGTGAGACCTTACTGGATATATTCATTGCACAAGGCTTTGATGAAGACGATGCTGGTATTGTAAATGTCGGTAAAGAAATTTGCGAAAACGGTCTAAGGTTCAGCTTATGCTTATGTCAAAAGTCTATAAAGGCATTTAGACTGAAAATAGATAGAAAAATAAATAAACAAAAATGTTGAACTAATATTTTAGTTATTTTTATGAATGAATTAATTCATTAATTAATTTGATCAAACTGTTCTGTGTTAAAACAGGAACAGACACTTCTCTGGTATATTCACATTTTGGTTTAGTCAGCATATTATGTCGAACAAATCAGTCATTTGATCAAAAGGTTTCGAAACGCTCTTTTCAAGGGGAAAACTATCATGCTCAATCTCAACTCATCAGCAGCCTCAGATGCTTTCTTATCAGCATATCCTGTAATGATGATGCTGATAATACAAAGGAAATGTGCTGGGTAGAAAACAAACACAGCTGCATTGAACGTTATCGAGGAAGTTAAATTGTATTAGCACATTAGAGTAAACAAAAAAAGTGTTTATTTGATTCAGTACAATTTGATATATATATATATATATATATATATATATATATGAAAACACAAAAGAATCCTGGCAAAACATATTTTATATCTATACAATTTTATTCCATCAGAATGCACAGATACTTTTCAAAGACCATCATTGGAGAAAAGTGTTCTTTGCAGGCAGATGGTTGGTTTACAACATCTACCAGCAGGGGTTAACAGGACCTTGCTAACTAGTAAAACTTGACCCCTTGGGCAAGACAAGAAAACTGTGCCTCATTCAAAAATGATGAATTGCATAAAAACATACATATGTTAATGCTATTTGGGAATTTAACAGGGTGTAACTGTCTGGAAAGCGGTTCCAATATTTTTCAGGGCATGTAATAAAAATGGTCACGGCGGCTTTGCTTTGTACCCCCAATAGAGACGAACTGCTATTCGGGTGAGAGGAACTATCTGTCATTTAACCACATCTGAGAGTCAGTAGAAGCATTTGTCATTCCCTTCATCTTGTGCTGGTTTACAACACTCCTCTTTTAGAGCCCTGAAAGCGTGTGAGATCAAGATAGGCCGAGCACATTGTTCTCTGAATGTCTCTGGGGTTCACTGGGATGATCTGTGGCAGCATGCAGGTTTAAAATTAACTGAGGCGGAGGAAAAAAAAAAAAACCCTTCCAGAAGCTCTGGCCGAAAAGTTGCCCGACTTTAGCAGAGAAAGACTTGCTTTGACATCTGTCTAAGGCCTGAGAAAAATGAGCTTGGCAAGACCACTGGAATCAAATGAAGAAGTAAAATAAACTTTTGAGGCTAATGTCCTGTCATTCTCAGTTAAGTGCAAACCATGTCATGTCACAATAGAAGATTATTCTGATTGACAGAAGGCTGTTCTTTCAAGTTTATTTTGTGTATGAGCCAAAGCAGAGAGCAACAACACAGGCAGTTTTACTTACTGGTTAAAATGGGAAGTGTTTAGGAGTGTACCTCATTTGTGCGCGGGACAATACACTATGGGATTACTAGAGTATGAAGTAGGATAGTAAAGTAATTTATTAATACCTTGGGGAAAATTTAGGTGATACAACACAACAAAAAATCTTAATATAGTGAGGATAAAACAGAATAAAAAACAGTGTGCAATAAATAATTTAGAATGTTAATGTAAGTATTAATTATTTGCTGTGCTTAACTTTATATATTAAACATTATATATGAAAACTTTTTTACAAACCAAAACCTAATATACTCTAAATTTTAGGCAAAAAATTACAAATGGCTTGTAAAATAAAATATACAATAAATCATTTAGAAATTTAATTAATAGATATTTACTTTGTTAAAGTACCTAATTTTATTGAAACTTTAATATGACAACATAAAATATTTTTAATATTTTTAACCCAAAAGTAACATAACCCTTGTGTTATATATCAACCAAAGGCTAGTAAAATTAAATGAAATTAAATTAAATATAAAATAGTGTGCAATAAATAATTTCGAAATTAAATTAAATGTGATTATTATTTGTTTTGCTCAAGTACCTAATTGTATTGAAAAAAACAATAAAAATTTATAAGAATAATAATAATAATTTAATAATATTTTACAAACCTAAACTTATTCAGTAAATCATTTAGAATTTAAATAATTGAAATTGCATAAAAATAAATGCAATTATTATTTACTTTTTTTTTTTTACAATCCCAAACTTAATCAACTTTAGGTTATGCATGAATAGCACAGTGGTTTGTACGGGCTGTGGGGTTCGAGTCACAGACCTCTAGTCTGTGTATCAAGGTATCAGAGTTGACTGATTGACAATGCTGTAAAAGTTGTCACAAATGCCAGTGAATGTCAGAAATCTCTCTCTATGATACATACTTCCTCAAACCTTTCATAAAGGCCAAGAACTCAACAAAATCTTAATTTTTTAAATATCTGAATGGCTATCAGCAGAGAAAAGCTGCTTTTCGTTTCATGGTGCTGTAGTTTCGGCATCTACCAGCAGAGGCTAACAGGACCATACTAACCAGCCAAACCTTCAGAGCATTAGTTGCTAATCCAAAAACCAACCTCTTTTTTGCTAGCTTTACATTTTTGTGTTGTGATTTCATTCATGTAATCTTTTCAAATACTACCACAAACAGAGATGCTTGCACTCGGGCTGATCGCCGAGATTTTCACCCATAAACCAGAATAACAATCATGAATCATGTACGCCAAGATGAAAGATTTTGGATGAAATGGGATTGGCCACCTTTGGGAATACGTGCAGGGCTCAAGGGCTTGTGTGTTTATTCCTCTTTCATCTTCTGAATGTGTCCTGCTCTGATAACCGCCTCTTCCAAACAAACAAGCACTGTATCTGGATATAATTATGAGTGAAGACATGATGGGTCAGGGACGCACTGATCCTTTCAGCAGACACAGAGGTCAGGGGAGTCCCGAAAATGAATATTCTCCATGCTTGCGTTCATCATCTCCCTTAAGGACATTTATCAACATCTCCACTTCCTCCTTTCTCCAGGGCCCGGTCAATATATCCTGACTACAGCCCAGCAGGCACTAGCAGCTGTGCCCCATCATTCATGCTTGATGGGGTACAAAATGCTGGCACATTTTAACACCCAGATCGTACAAAATCTGGTTTGTGTGTAAGCACATTCTGACATGAAGAAAACTTAAAAAAATAAAAATAAAAAAAAGGTTAATTTCCTACAATTCTTAGTGTAAATCTCACAATTTTGAGTTAACTTGTGATTTGCAAGATGTAAACTCAAATTCTGCCGTTATTTCTCACAGTTCAGAGTGTTGATCTGGCAGTTTGAGTAAACACTGAGATCTAAACTCAGAAATATGATAAAATAGTCTGAATTGTGAGATGTATAGGCTAAACTCAAATTGTGAGATACAAACTCAAAACATAGTCAGAATTTTGCATTATAAACTCGCAATTCAGAGAAAAAAAAAGCCAGAATTGTGAGATGTTGATTTAAATGGTGAGATATAAACTCAAAACTGCAAAAAAAAAAAAAAAAAGTTATAAAATCAATTCTCAGAAAGAAAGTGTAAATTGCAAGATATAAACTTGGAACTGCAAGAAATAAAGTCAGAATTGTGATATAAACTCATAATTATGAGAAAGAAAGTCTGAATTATGAGACACAAACTTGGAAATTCTGAAAGAAAAAAATTGCAGGATAGAAACTCGGAATAGCAAGAAGAAAATTGTGAGATACAAAGTCAGTTTTAGCTTATTTTCTTTATCCTGTGGTGGAAATTGGCTTTTTATATTTGTATTTTACTATTATGTATTTTTTTTTTTATATAATAGGCTATTTAATATTTAAAAAATACACAAAATGGCTACATTTTGCTAATATAGATTTTAAAATATATTTAGATAAATACTTTTAATTACTTATATCTCCTTATATTTTTTTGTCCATATATATTTTCAGTATGCTTATATTTGTATGATTCAAAATGTATGTTCATGTATGGAAAGATATTTTCTTCACTGTTTTACAACATATGCATATATTTGGAATGTATTTTGGAGAGAAATGTTTCTTGCAGTATATGAGTTCCAAGGTTCAGTAGTCTCATGATGCCTGTTGTGTTAACCACAAGGGTTCTCCAAAAGAAAGATGTATTGGCCTGTGGCTCAGACTAACAAACCCACAAAGTCTCTGCAAGGAACTTTGTATCCAAAACCCTCACTTAGCAAGAAGGCTATTGAGAGGTGACACTTAAAATTCTTCCATTTCAACTTCTGGACAACATACACACGTACCCAGATTGAACCCTAATCAGCTGGCTCTCCAAGGAGCGGCTTTTGTTTCTCGCAGAGCAGTAAACCAAGTTCAAAGTTGGGCTTTGTTTCCTGTGAAATTCCCCTTGCATCTCAGTCTTGTCTGGATAAGAAAAGTAATGGCAGAAAGGGAGAATGGATATCACTATCATTCTCCAGCGCCTCAGGGATACCGAGGACCTTTAAACACCGGACAGGTGTTTTAGGGAATAATTTGTGCAGATTTCAATCAATCTTACCCGCTGGGCTGCCACACTAATTGCAAATGAGAAATTTGGGGGGGATACAAATCACGCTGTTGACTGATTTTTTGTTGATGTAATAGAAGCTTTCAGCAGGTCTTACATAAATGAAAACCACATTTTTCGGAGATCACAGTGTCCGCGCTGAGCTAGAAGATTAGGAGAGTTTTGAGGGTAAAGATGCTGGAGGAACAACCAAATTTTGCATCATTGGCTCCTGCACAGCTTGAGTAAGTTTTGCCTGAGCTGCCGTATTGTGTCATTAGGAGCATTTTCAATAAGGCCTCAATACTCATGAGCTTTTCTGTGCAAAAGTAATTTTGTCTGTCTGGCATTTTTGTGTTGGTATGTCAGCTTTAAAGGGGTCATATGATGCTTTTTTAAAGATCATTATTTTGTGTATTTGGTGTAACAGAATATGTTGACATGCTTTAATGTTCAAAAAACACATTATTTTTAAAATACTGTACATTATTGTAGGTCCTCTATGCCCCGCCTCTCTCAAACGCTTCGTTTTCTACAAAGCCCCCTCCTTTTCCTAAATGCATCTACTTTCGGAAGGCCAAATAAAGTGCTTTTGCTTTCGCCTAGAAACTCACAGCGTCTCCCTGACATGCTGCTTCAATATTAACTGCGGTTACTGAAACCACGCCTTCTTTGTTTGCGTGCACATTTGGTCGGCATTATGCTAATATTTCCACATAGTGAGGTAGATACGTGGGGGCGTGTAAGAACGAGTCGTTTTAGGGGGGCGTGGCAGAGTCTTAACTTTGATAAAGAATATATCTTTGGTTTTGAGACTTTAGTCTTTGCAACTTCAGGGATCTTATCTATGCACAATCAGCTTGTAACACTCCAAAGAGAAAGGAAAACTTGAAATCGCATCATATGACCCCTTTAAAAACCATCTATAAAACACTGTGTTCATTTTTACACCTTGGCATGATATCAGTTCTATGACATCATAATCACAGTCCTCATAAAATAATGTAATTATAACTATGCATGCAGTGGTGAACTTTTGAAAAAGAGAAACAGAACTGATATGATGTTTCCAGAATCAGCAATTAAAGAAATCTCATTGCAGACTTTCAGTAATAATGCTGAAAATTCAGCGTTGCCATCACAGGAATAAATTACATTTTAAAATATATTCAAATAGAAAATATATATTTTAAATTGTAATAACATTTAACAATATTACTCTTTTTTACTCTATATTTAAATGCAGCTTTGGTGAGCATAAGAGACTTCTTTCAAAAACATTGTAAAATCTTAATTTGACCAAACTTTTGGCTGCCAGTCTGTAGATATCATTACATAAAAGTAAAAAAGTATGGAATTTTATACAATGTTCATTTTTAAGTGGAGGAAAGTATTAATAAATGCAGACCTTTGAATGTTTAATTTAGAATAAAAAGTGTGAGAAATAGTACAGGTTATGTGCATATTCAGAGACGACCTTTATGAAGGATTATGCCTTTGTTGACTGTGAATGAGTTTGAACTTGTTTTTATTTAAATGGAGGCCAGCAGGTTTATATGACTGAAATATTAAGACTGACAGTAAGCTGTGCTTGGAACATTCGCTTGACAAATGACGTCACGTTGCAGTCACATTTTGAGCCTGTGCAAACCTATATTTTTTTTAGATATAGCTCACTGTGTAACTAAACATTATGTGAGAGAATTTTTCGAGCAACATGCCTAAAAAATATTCCCTCTCAGAATTAAAGTGATTTGAGTTTGGTTCTTGAAGTGGTGCGGGCACAGATTGAGTCACTGTGTGAAACTGTACCAAGCATGGAAACTCTACTCGTACGGAGTCTGCTTGCATGCCAGAAGGCTGGTGCAAGTCCCTTGTCTGGTTTCTTTCAAACAATGGAAATTCTGGGCAACAAATAATTGTACTAAATACAATCAGAACAATCCTCGTTTAATGCAGTAAACCGCATTGTTTTGAGCTTTCGCAATAGTTGACAAATGTATATGGACATGATGTTCTTTTCAACTTTTTAGGTTAAGACAAAATTCTCAATACAATACTCAATAAATCAAGTTAAAAGCTGCGTTTAAAAAAAAACAAACATCCATCATTATTGTTTTAACTTCAAACCGTTGCTTCTGGCCAAAATATGAGTCCGTAATAATGTTTCCTCCGGTGAAAAGGTCCATCCCCTGTTGTCCTCTCACATCAAAATCCACCAGCATATTTGTTTAGAACTGTTTTGGATCGTTTTTGCTTAGAAACAGTGCTTGATTTGTGTATATTTCTCTCCTGATTCAGACAAGACGCCTTTTTCACTGGAGAAAGCAATATTATGAATAAAGGACTCATATTTTAGCCGGCAGCAACGGTTTGAAGTTATGAATGTCTTAACGATGGATTTGTTTATTACAAACATGCAGCTTTTCACTTGATAGACTGGGGGTCATGTGGATTATCGTGATGTTTGTTTGGACTCTCATTCTGACGGCACCCATTCACTGCAGAGGATCCACTGATGAACAAATGATGTAATGCCAAATTTCTTCAAATCTGTTCCGATGAAAAAACAAACAAACTCATCTACATCTGGAATGGCCTCAGATTGAGTAAATTTTCATTAAATTTTAATTTTTGAGTGAACTATTTCTTTAATAACCGGTGACAAAATAGTATAGAATAAATTGCATATTTCTACCCAGATGACAGATTTTTGTACAATTCAGTTAATTAAAACTAGTTCATAACGAGGACAGTCAGATTGCTGGACAATGTCAACATTCTCTACTTGAAATTTCTATTAAAAAAACTAAATTTGAATACATAGCTAATTTACATACTAGATAAAAAAAAAAAAAGCAAATAAAATACTAAAAAGTACCACTTACAGCATGGCTCAACTGGGTTTATAAAGTCTTCATTTGAGGCGAATGAGAATGTGAAGTGCTGTTAATGATAAATAGGCTTTGAGTGTATGTCTAGAGCTTGGATGTAATTGACCAGAGAGCCTGTTAGCCTACATTTAATGCTCACACTGTGCTGTGTGAAGCTGTCTTAGCATGGGTTCAGAATGGTTCTCTCATTTAAGTAGGTCTATTCAGCTCACTCACTATTAAAGATTAGTACAGCGAGTGAGACAGTACAAAATTTGGTAACACTTTATTTCGATAGTTCACTTTAGACATTCTATTAACAGTAAGTAACTTTGCAACTACATGTCAACTAGCAGTTAGTAGAGTATTAGTAGACTGTCTGCTTAATATCTTCTAACACTTTCTTTGTCAACATTCTACTAACCCTAAACCTACCCTCAGTCTACTCTGAGAGTTAGTAGACATGTAGTTGCAAATGAATGAGAATTAGTTGACATGGACCAGATGTTCAGTCACATCGCATCCAGCAAGCAACTTGTATTAACGTAAATGCAACCTGCACTATATCAGCACGAATAAAGTATTTATTCTGGAGAACAAAGATGCATTGTGGTCTAAAGTGATGCACATTTCAGGTTACTACTCTTTTTTTTATGAATGGCTTATTATGCTTATGGAACAAATCTGATTTAATAAGTTATGCTGATTATAAATAATACAGACAAAAACGAGTGACACATAGTTGATTGAGACTAGCTGATTTAGATTGCATAACACAAAGATGGACATCATAGCTTTGTGAAATAGCTTGATCTGTTTTTCTTCTTTCTTGTTCGTTGCTGTAATCACTGAGAGCTTTATTCTTTGATTTTGAGTTATGTTTATTGTAATAAACCAGTGTAGGCTTGTTTTCATTTCCTTCCCTATCCTCAATATTTTAAGTACTACCAGAACTACGTAAGCACCTTATTTTTTATAACCAGTCTGCATGATTTTCAACACACCTTTTCCTAGTTACATTGCTTAGTTTAAACGTTTAAAACATGTTTAATGATTAGCATAGAAATGTTTACAGATTGTGATATGGTCATTTTCCCAGTCTTAGTGACTTTTCAGACCCCCTCGGCGACTTTTTTTTTCCAAAAAAGCGACAAATCTAGCGACTTCTTGGACAAACCTCTGTGATCGCTGGTACTGACGCAACGGCGCAAGGTCAGCGCGCACACACCTTCAAGAGCAGCGCCTTCAGTTAAAATAGATATTATGTTGCTTCTCTAATTTTACATGCAAATATAGCCGAAATCACAGCACAGGAATTGCCTTTGCCTTGTCTTTTCTTATGTGCGTTTCATTTCATCAGACGATGGCTCAAATATAAAGCAGGATTTTTGTACAGATTAACGTCTTGGAAGGGAGAGCTGGTTATGTAGTCTTAAACGGCCGCATTTCAGTCACTATTTCATATTTATTCTGTTGTCTGACAACAGAAACAGTAATATATATAAATGAAAACAGTTTTATTGAGAATTTGGCTGCATTTAAATACAGTATGTGAGCACAGAGAGACAAACAAATGTAAAAGGCAACAAACGCGCTGACGTCATGAATATGCAAATTAGTGTATGACGTCATCTGGCGACATTTAGCGACTTTTCAAACTGGCTTTAGCTACTTTCTATTGAAAGAAGTTGGCAACACGGCCCTTCGGCGACAAAGTGCAGTTACAGCCTCCAGGACGCGACAACCCAGTGAGAGCAGTGATTGTTAGTGAGGCGAATGGCGAAATTAATCGCGTTTTGATAAAACAAGAAATACAGCACGTTAATGCCCTGGTGTAACCCACCTCGATGACTTCTCCAGAACATGAGAGGGTTTCCTGGAGGCTAATAGGCCATGTGTAGCTGTCAGAGAAACAATGCAGACTGATATATTCGTCTGACGGACGCGAGGCGAATGTAAAGTCTGTTTTATGTGAACGCTGAATTCCTCGCGATGGACGCTCGCTGCGCTCATTCGGGTATGACAGTGAATTATATAACATTTTGTTTGCTTATATCGATTCTTGAAGCGTTACAGCAGGGCGCGAAGCTAATTTAGCTAGCAGCGAGCTAGAAACAACAGAAACGCTTCATTACCTCAGTTTTGTAGGGTCGTGATACGAAATGCCTTTTTTTGTTTTGATATGGTTAAAAGTAAATTTTTGTACGTTTTTAAACATTCTGTCAGGCAAATAATATGTTTAAATGTTAAATGCAGTGTAATACTTTGACTTTCAGGAGGTCCGCTGTGTGATGGAGATATCGAGGAGGCCGATGGTGTTCTTCAGGTTTTCTGTCCTTGGCTCATGCTTAGACTTCAATCTCAAAACGGGGAAATCAAGCACAGGTTTACAAGTGAGACACTTTTTGTTCGACATTAAGGAATGTTCCAGGTTCAGTACATGTTAAGCTTACTTAACATGTGCGGCATATTGTCGATTCCCACAGAAAATAATTACCTTAGCAAAAAATCACTGATTCAGTTACAGTCGAAGTAAATTGGACCGGGCAGTAAACATTACAATAAAGTACACACGTTGTGGTTTTTGGCTTAAATATGGCTTAAAAATTGTACATGTTAGGGAATATGAGGGAATCACTTAGTCATCTTGTCCAATCGGTCAACTTTGTTTTCATGAAGCCTCCATACAAGGATACCAAGAAGGGAAGTGACATGGAGTTAAGTTGGTAATTTGTTCTCTTTAATCAGAAGCACATAAACTTGTCTTCTTCTTGTTAGCAATTTATATCCAACAATGAAAAAATAAGACAGAAATGGTCTTCAAAATAACTAATATTTAAGCCAACACACCTCTGTTCAACACCCACAGATATTACATTGCTGATAAATAACTAGTTTTTCCCAATGGAACAGTAGTCCAACTGTAAAAATTAAAACGTTTCCAGCTTTTTAAAGGAAGAATTAATGCAAGTGCTTTAACAATAATATGAGCTTCACATTTCGCCCTTTAAACCCACCATATGCTGGCACTGTTTTTTTTTTAAACTAAGGGATGAGTCAAAATAATTTTATACAACAAATGCAGTTGAATAAGCCAACTTGGTATTGAATTCAGAAGATTAGAAGTTAAATCAGATTAAAGACATGATAATGTTTTGACACAAGATCTATCTTGCTTTCTGTTATCATCTTACATGAATCTTCAATAAAAGCAGCATTCTCTTTAATCAGTGAGATGCCTGAATGTTCCTCCTAAAAGATCAATGTATACACCAGATTTCATTACTCAGCAGTAAAGGGGCAGTAGGCAGCCAGATGAACAAGTTAAGTTAGCCAGTGATTCAGCGTCCTTGAAAAACACGTATTAAAACCACATTTGTTGTGCCGTCACTTTAACTCAGAATGGCACCAAACATTATCTCACGCAGTAATGGATTGCACATCAACAGAATCGTACAGAAGTAGGTGCTGCCAAACAGACAGACATTTGGAAAGTCTTGGAATTAAACTGCCCTCATTTCGGCACGTTTCAATTTAGCCAAACATCTGCTTTTTTAATAAACAGATGAAATGTGTTCTCTCATGCTGCGAATATAAATAATAGAACAGTTGGACGTGACGGCGAACTCGGGCCAATCAATATAAGGCAAAGACTCTGTAAAACAATCCATAATTACGACAGCCATCCTGGGGGGCTCGACACCTTGAAATGTTCAGTAATTAGACACTATTCCCACCACCGGTTAACATCCACCATGCTCGTATATCAAAGTTCCTTCCTAGCTGTTGGCTTTTACAGCTGTCCAAGCAGAAATAGAGAGTCGGATGCGTTGCAGACGTGCTTAGTTTTATTTCTTTGTCAAAATGTAAAGTTCTCTCTTTTCTTTCTTTAGCAACAAGTTTATGAAGTGAAATTGGAGGACGGAAATGTATTCGTCAAGCATGCAAGTGAGCTCTCGTTACAACCTTTCGGCCAGGTCAAGGAGAACTGAAGTTCTTGGTTACGGAAATGTTTAGTTCCCTCGAACTAAAACATCTGCTTGGATCTCGTAATATCTGAAAAAGATGCAGAATTATGACTTTATTCAGTTCATCTCACTTTTATTCAGACTGATTTTTCCAATTAAGCAAAATTTTTACTTTTTTTAGGTATATTTTTGTTCTTTGAAGATTTGATTTTAGAATATTGTTTTAATATTGTTTATATTCTACCTGCATTTGGGTCAGCTGTACATCTTTGGATACACAGACAAAATAAACTTTATCATCATTATCTATTAAAGCATGCACTGTAATCCCTCAACTCAATTAACTTTCTGCTTTGAACCAATACAGAATAGTGAAAGCGTAAGGGATTAGACAAATCAAATCAGAATTACCATAATGAAATCCTATTTCCAATGCTACCTACAAAATGTACCTCAAAAAATACAGTTGTCCAGCTCATGCAGGTCCACATGATGTTTTTATGGTACATTAATTGTTGAAATCACACAATTGGATTTTTGTTACTTTAGGGTGGAGTTCAAATACAGCAACTGCATTTATGTTGCATTGTCAGTTGGCTATATTAGAGGAGGCTGAATCGGATTAGCAAACTCAAATTCATTAGGATTAGGTTAAAAAAGAAAAGAAAAGAAACGGGTGCTATGTAATTTGAAATTCAGATATGAAATTACTGAGGGAATAGCCCAACATTTTAACAGACCTATGGTTGATTGGCTCATAACATAGGACGTTTTTTTGTCAGGACTCTCAAGTCATTATTGGAACACAATATTGCACTTTAGGAGACAAACAGAAACAAGAAACAAAATACAATCAGTTTACCCTAAGAACTAGACAGCATACACTGAGATGTACTGTATTAGTTGGAATTCATATCAAAAGAAAACTTTTAATTAGGCCAGCCAAATGGTCAAAAGGATGAAGAGGGCATTTCGAAAAAGAAAAAAATAACAATAATTTGTGTTTGAAGTTAAGGCCATTATATTATTCTTTGTCTCACCACAGGTTTGTTTAGTCTACCTTGGCGATCCGTTCTGTTAAGGGAAGCTATTCTTGGCTGGGGTCAGTTGTGCATTGGTCAGACCTATAGTTGGCCAAATCACAACTGGAATGGTGACATGGAAAAGGAGGCGAGACAGAACGAGCATCTTTGCTGCCTTGGGTCTTGTTCATTGCATCCAATAGAGTAGAATATTTTGTTGATGAAAGGATTAGCAGCTGTCACACTTGACCTCAACCCATACAGACTTGTCTCGCCTATTTAACCTATCATCTATGGAAGACACTGATCAATTAGAGAAAATAGGTCAATAATTACAGATCTAAATGTAGGATGTTCCACATAAGCTAATTTTGACATTTGAAATAAATAAATGAAATCAGTCTGTATGGGACTTGTAGAGTATTTGGCCTAATCATAAAATAAATGTCATAATGAAGTAACCTTTGAGGAAGTATGAGAGGACAGTTTTCCATACACAAGTAGAAAGAGTTTAAATGTGTTCGGATAAATCAGGTAAGGATTTTGCTCTGTTAGGACAGAGCATCCAATATCACCCGGCTGGCCAAGTTTGGGATTTCCATAGCAGGTTTTTTGAGTCTTTTTCTCTTCACTTTCTTCAACCCGAAAGTCCTGAATGGAAAGCATACACTTGATTTTCATCAACATCTTGAAATTATTTTTAAAAAAGTGCATTTTGAGAACTCACCTAAAGAAAGATCTACTGTCTTGGTTGTGTCCTTGTAGCAGGTCTCCTTCTGTTAGTGTTCGTGGCTCTACGGTTCTGGCTCCTGCCCTGTTGGCCAAAAGGGTAGGCCACCATTTGGGTTGACCCTCTTCTGACTTGCAATCCCTGGGACTCCCTCATCTCCCGTGCCATCTGTGTTAGTGTTAGGCCAGGATTTGTTTGCAAGCGCTGGAATAAGCTCTCACGATTCACAGTTCTTTTAGGGCAGCTGAACGTCAATGCCACTCCAGAATCTGACTTCATCTCCCTGGAAAAACCATCTGAAGTTCCATCAAAGCAGCGGCCAATGGCAATCTCTTTGGCAACTCGTGGGTTCTGGTCTGTGACGGTGTATATTCCATAATTGTGCCCAAGTGGATCAACAGGAGCTAACATATTGAATGCATGAGACTCATTGTTCTGAAGAACAGGAGGATGCTTTATCAGATACTCTTGCAGTAGACCGTTGATGCCTATGCGACGGCAGTTACCTTGTGGGATGACAGAAATGAGTGACCTGTCTACAATACCTTGATCAAAGAGCATCCCGCTGCACTTGAACTCGAGACAAGCAGCAGAGGTGTTAGGATGGTTTAAGTCGCGGGTACTACGAATGTCTCTAATGCCATACAACTGACCTCTTGTCTGAGGATGAGTGCCACCAAGGTTTCTTGACCTTACCATGATTTCTGTAGCTCCATGAATCTTAACTTTGATGTAACAAGCCCTGAACTCTTGTGGATTTGGCCACCAGGAAAGATAGTCTCCAGTCCAAGATGTGAGGTCACTCTCCTGAAAGGGTAACACATTGTACTCATATTTATCTTTTTCGACACGGAAAAAACGAAAGTGGTTGGCATCAACAGGTGCATTTTCACATGCAATTAAACTCTGATAGGGATAGATTGGTCCATTTGTTTCATCAAAATTGTTAGGGTTTGGTTTGGCTAGGTTGATTCGGAAAGCTGTTTTCTTAAGTGCTGGATCCTCATGATCTGAGCGCTGGTAATCTAACTTCCCCAAGTATGGCCGAGACACGCCAATAATGTTTGGGTTCATTTTTGGCATTGAGGGGGCTGCTTCCAGTTCCTCACCTCCCATTATAGCTGTGACGTAAGCAGTGTATGCATCAGGCCTCTGAGCATCACAGAAAGCTGGAAGACAAGCACCGTTTGGTCCTGTTATCACACTGTCAAAGCGTCCCCAAGCCCTCGGATTTGACGAGTAGCCGGGCTTAGGCTCCAGGTTTATCAAGTTTATTACCACACCTTCTAGTTGCTCATTGGGCAGGAACTTGTCGCTCATGTATGCCCTCACTTTGACATAGCAGCGGCGATTCTCAGGTACATCAAGATTGAACAACCTACGCTCCCTGATTTCCATATTTCCTATCAGGAAGGTGCGCTCCTCTCGTTTGTTTCTCCCGTTGCCAACAATGGTGTTTTGTGTGGGTTTAAAGTTACTCTCCTCCTCCCAAATGCCTGTATCGGGATTGAGGGACCAGAGTTTCATTGTAGAGATGTGCTCCTGCATTTTTACATGCTCCGTATCAAGGAGAACCTGGACTGCGCCGGCTCCTAGAACCTCCTGGTTTGCCCCATCTCGGAAATCTACTGAAAACATTCCATATGTCCTGAGAGGTAGCATGTCTCCTTCATTGTCTACAAAGTTGAGATCTCCAGGAGCGGCAGCAGCCATGGTAATGTTGCGTGGGTCAAGGAACGTGACACTGGCCTTAACGGTCCCTTCGTAAACGTCCCCTGTGTTTTTATGGAAAGAGTTTGGAGGTATGACCAGTTGACCGATGGGGTCCTCATCTTTCATTTCACCTAGGTAAATGGTATTGCTTTCTGCAGCATTGATATCAATAGGTTCCTGCTTCCTCATCACTTTTACGTCATGATAGACAGCACCTCCTCTCTTGTCAAAGATAAAAACCTTGATTGTGTCAATGAACTTCTGAGAAGGGTCCACAAAGTTTACCACAAGACGCTGTGTATCTGGAGACACCTGGATTGTGAACCCACCCTGATATCCTGTGGTACCAGTCCGTTCCTTCCCTATGTAAATATGTCCAAAGCGCAGGGGTTCATCATTGTCAGCTGACCCCACCCTGCCCCGTACAAGAACTTTGGGCTCCACACAAGTCTGGCAGCCACACTCACTCACAACCTTGATAGGCAGGGTGTAACGGCCACAGTTGATCTCTCTAGCATCCATTTGTTTGGCCCCACAGCAGAAGCCAGATCCATCCCTGCAACGCATGTCAAAGTCCAGTGTCCCAGGGCATTTGTTGTGTGGACAGCGACCTGCATTGTAAAACTTGGAGTCTGTTCCAGGCTGCTTGCAGTCTAATGGTAATTTGATCAGTTGAGTATCAGGTGTTGAGTTGCAAGCTGGTGTTCCTTTAGCTGTGAAATACAAAATGTGAGATCAGTGTGCTACATTTTCAAATAATACAGAATATTTATGTACATTGCAAAAAATAATGTTCTTGATTTTCAGTAAAATATTCAATTTACTTGAGAAGAAAAATTTATTTCAGAGAAAAGGTTTATTTATTTTTTTATTTTTTTATCCCACTGGCTTTCCTCTTCTTTTTTTAAAGCATAAAACTCACTAAACTTTTAGATGTATGCTTGAAACAAAGAAAAAGAAAATTATATAAAATTATGTATTTATATTTTTTATATTGTTATAATGATGTTTTATTATAGCCTTTTTGACTCGTTTCCAAGATCACTGTAAACAAATAAAACTGGGTCACCGAACATGGAAGCCTGAAAAGGAAGTCTGATGACTTGCCAAAGTATTGGTTCTGATTAAAACTTATGATGTCATTATGTCACCATCTTAATGACTGCAGTCATTATTGTCACATTACCACTCTACTGTAAATGCTGCTCATTTTTTTCATAAGAGCCCTGTGTTTCCTTTAAAATGACACTTATTGGAGAGAGCAACCATGTAATCTTATTTGAGGTTGATGAAATTTAATTTATGGAAAACATGCAAAAAAGAGTGGATACAAAACACATTAATCATCCTCCATTAAGAACCCTGCTGTGACAGGTGTTAGTGTTTCATTCAGCAAAGCACATTTCATATGCCAAAATGATTAAGCAAAGAGATCCCTCAGACAAAGTCTAGGGCTGATTGCTTTAACACGTGTTTCGCCAGACTATTTCTGACCATCTATATCTTGGATAACAAGCATCATGGGAATTTTCACAATGTGTAGTTATGTGTGCAAATGTGGAAATGCATACTTGAGGATGAAAAAACAGGATTTATTGACAAGCTTGGATTTCACTTTAATATGGAGAGCGGGTGGGATTTAAGGATTTTAGTCTGCCCACCACGACTTCTTGCCAGTCATTCCTTGTTTAGAAAGTGGTAATTTCTACCAACTTAAACATAATAAAATATTGTACCGCACATGTCACTAGACATTATAGACTTTAATATTTCACTGGAAACTTATTTTTCACTTATTTTTCTTCTTTAGGGACATTTAGCAAAAAATGCTATAATGATCCCTGTTGACCAGTAAAATGGTTTTGCACTTACTGAAAACAGTGAGGACAGCTGAAGTAGACTTGATGCTGCCTGTCAGACTAGTTGCTTTGCAGTGATATTGCCCTGAATACTCTGGTTTCAAGTCCCGCAATATCAAATCTTCGTCGTACTTATATATTGTGCGATTCAGTAAGGTACCGCACATGTCACTAGACATTATAGACTTTAATATTTCACTGGAAACCTCAATATTTAATGGGGTTATTTTTCTTCTTTAGGGACATTTAGCAAAAAATGCTATAATGATCCCTGTTGACCAGTAAAATGGTTTTGCACTTACTGAAAACAGTGAGGACAGCTGAAGTAGACTTGATGCTGCCTGTCAGACTAGTTGCTTTGCAGTAATATTGCCCTGAATATTCTGGTTTCAAGTCCCGCAATATCAAATCTTCGTCGTACTTATATATTGTGCGATTCAGTAAGGTTCCATTGTGGTACCTTTGGATCAAACAAATACATTTTTTGTAACTAAAAGATTAATGGCATTTGTCAGAAAACCTATATAGAAACTTAATTGTTTTTTACCAGTAATATTTGTCAGGTTTTGGTGATCCTGTTGCTCTACAGCAAAGGGTTGCACGTTGTCCCTCATAACGCACTTTGTCTTCTGGGTGCTTCTCAATATATGGCTTTTCTTTAACACATAAAATGGAGAAACCAACAATGCAACAGTGCATTAAATTATCAATGTTGGATCATCCATATCCAATGTTTTCTTCTTTTCCTTACCTGAGGATCGTAAGATGGCCCGTACCCAGAGTTCATCAGCGGTATTGTTGGAAACAGGGAGAGTAACAGGTACAAATTTGTCCTTTATTATGAGCACTCGGGTCTGTGGGGTGGTGCACAGTCCATCAATCTTGAACTGACCCTTGGCATCAGTGTGGGCACGGACGACCTTGGCTTGGCTAGCCAGAGCCACTGTGGCGTTTGGCACTGGGACGCCTGTAACACTGAAGACCTCCCCGTATAGTGTTTGTCCATCACAGATACAGTAGCTGCAGTCCTTACTGGGACGTCCCCCAGGACAGACACATTTGCATGCCACTGTAAAAATAAAACAGGTGTTTTGAATTTATTGTAGCAAAAAAATGTATGGGTTTTCAGAGATTGTGTGTTTTGTAATTAACAGTACCTGGACATGAATTTCCACACTTTTGAACCTCCACAGGTCGTCCTGTACACTGAATCTTAGTAGAAGATCTGTGACATGTCCTACGCTTTGTCCTGCGACCCTTCCCACAAGTAACTGAGCAAGCACTCCATGAACCCCATTGGCTCCACATAGCTGTTTGGGTGAGATTTGGGAGGAAACAGTGGTTAATTAACAATCACCACTGTGCCAAGCTTTCAGAAAATAAAAAAAGCTGGGGATCCAACAAATGAAAAAACAATCCTCTTTGTTTGTGGTATTTTACTATTTAAATATATGCTTATATATGTGAGTGTACAAAAATGTCAGACTGCATTCTGACATCTTTGTCAGTGTGATTACATTGATTTTATGATCAAAGACAACAAAGCTCTGTACACACTGAAACATGTTTGGGTTTAGCCAGCTAATTGGGCACCACCTGTGTCATGTAACTGTCAGCAAGATGTGATCGCTCTTGAGAATCATGAGTGGAAAATAAGCATCAATTCTGAGTGTCAAAAGGATTTAGGTAATTCTGAAATGTGACAAAAACAAATAGTTGGACTATCTGGTATAAAGGGCACACAATGAGTGTGTGACAACTCACTGCTCTCTAAAAATCTGTTGTTTTGCTGCTAAAAAAAAAAAATTTTTAACCATCATAATGGTTCTTTGTGTCACGGTCAGAGTGTTGAAGAGATCAGGCAGGAAGACGAAGATGACGAATAAACGGATATTTAAATCAATAGACAACAGGAGATCCAGACAGGGTAGACATCAACATACAGGGTAACATTCACAATAAAGGACTGCGGCTCTCTAGGACCGAACTTGCCTACCCCTGACCTAGCTAAACCATATTACCGCTATCTTAGCCAGATTTGGAGATCAGCTAAACCAGATTAAACCAACTATAAACTTTTTTGGTTGATTTAAGTAGTTTTTAGGAGAGGCGCTAGTGAAACCTGTCACTGAATGCTAGGAAATGCATATTATATCAGTAAAACGTAAATATTGTCTCCAAATTCATATTTGTTCCTTATTTACCTTCACATGGTGGTGTTGAACACTCTCTCCGTTCGATGTGAGGTCCCACACAAACAGGTGAAAGAAACAGTGGAAGAGGTTGCGTGCTCATGCATTTCCTCTGACGGACTTGGATGCCAACATCGTTACAGGCGGTGGCAGAGCAAGGAGTCCATTCACTCCAGTCGGTCCAGTATGAATGGACTTAAGAAACAAAACAAAGAAGACTCTTGCATGCACGCTCATATGTTAAAATGCATATGCCTCCATATGGAATACACTTCTATACTTTGATGGATTGTCTCTTGACTAATTGTACCTGGTGGACACTGGAATCGCACATGGTAGTTGGAACAGCTGCGACCAAATGGCTGCTCCTTATTGATACACCAGAAGCCCTTCTCCAGACTGGAATGGACCACCTCCCCCGTATCCGCAGCTGCAACCCAGTCCGTGGTACGGGCCTCGATGGCTACAGGTCGTGAGCAGACCCTTTCCCGGTAGTAGAAGCGAATGGCTTCTAACCTCTCGTAGTCGCCGTTTCCTCCTGGATGGTCGATATTGAACCAGGATGTCCACTCGGTTACGCCTGGGTTACACAAAACAAAGATCAGAGTAAGATGTTTAACAAGAACAGTATGCTCTTGCCATTGACCCAAAGATGGAGAACAAGAGTTTCCTGATTACGTAAAAAAATTCTGCCCATTTTGCTGGGTTTACTCCAAAAGATTAGTCCAGCTTTTTACATCAAATAAACAGAATACAAACCATGTCCTACAAAAGTGCTTGTTGCTTTATATCGAGCAATCCCACGGGAGGTGTGAGTTAAATGATGTTATTTAAAGCAAAGAGAGCTGTCTGAATTGTCTAAGAGGCAACTTATTCTCTTGCTCCAATTAAGAACATGTGTAAACTCATTTACACATCCATGAGTCAATGTCTTATTGTTTCAGCATTGCAGTGGCTATATGCCTTTATCATTACAGCTCACATTTAATGAAGACAGATGACTCTAGAAATCATTACATCACATTTTTTAGCAACACAGAGGTCCACAATGCGGTTTGGATTAAGTACGACACCACAAATTAGTTGATTGCATAAAGAGAGCATGTTAAAATATCCATAACTACCTGTGGTCTGTGGCTCCACAAGGCTGTTGTAAGCCAGCTTTCTGTTCCTGTCTGTTTTGTTTAACCTCCGAAGATGTGAGCTGTCCCAGATGGGTCCTGTGGGAATGCAAAGTTTATTACAGCGCACTCAACAAAGGTGCTACCAAAGAAATGTTGGCTGTAACTAAATCTTGCAGAAACACTGACCTCCTCAGAGACCAACTAAATTTGGTCTCAAAAAGTTGGTCACAAAATTTGTTTGATTTATTACAGTGCAATATAATTTGCAATGTAATAGATCAGAACAACTTATTCCTTGCACGTTCCTTAGGTTGCAGACACGTCTGTGAATGTGATCGGAAAATCCTGCTTGACTTTGCGGCCAATGGAATGTGTGCAAAAGACATTCAATATTTAAGTACTGACTTTTTTGTGCATTGGTAGTACAAAGTAGTCCAAGTGGCCTACTTTTATCGACTCAGCATCCATTGGCGTCTACGGCCCTTCTGAACCATGTCCAACCAGTTTTGATTTAGCACCTGATATCTGATCTCATAATTGGCGTGAGGAGGACACATTTGGTCCATTTCTTCACTGTATCTTTCTTCCATTCCGTCTGGTCACACATAAGGAAGTGGAGCATGCACGATGGCCTGATCCCTACATCAATTCTCAAACTAATCTGGAGACACTTACTAGCCAGGGCCCCAAAGGAGAAGATAGAGTAATGGGAACAAACACATGGTGTCTCATGCTTTCTAGATGAGACATTACCAGAAGATGCACTCCCACATCCCAGATCGAGGACAGTGGGCCTCCGGTCCTTCGTGCGAATTGTCCTGCTTGCATAAGGTATATCCCTGAACCACTTTCCAGAGCTTGCTTATAGTGTGCTGTGATAAGGAAATCAGACTGAGGGATTCATTCACCAATGTCATTCATTTTTTTCCAAAAGTGACGTGTCCCACAGATGTAGCCAAGCCTAACATCCTCAAGTAGAAACAGCACAGTGTCTTGACAGAGAATTGTTACTGGCATTACTCGACGCTCACACACTGAAGCGCTTATCTGCGGCAGACATGTCAGTCACCATAGAAGCTCTGCAGGACTTACTCCAAGCCACCATTACTGTTATTATATCCCTCTTCTACACTGCATTGATTTACCATGTAGGTTCACCTGAAAGAGTGTCATTCCCAAAGTATAGATTGTGGAATATGAGATGTCATTATTTCAGTTATATCTTGAGTGGCCTGCTAAGTCTCGAGGCACGGTGTCACTTTTCTAAAAACCATACTTAGTTTTTGGTTATTGTGCCATTCTGTTTTTCCTGGCCATGAAGTTTCCCCCTTTAGTGGGGAGTTGATTTTTTTTTCGATAAATAACAAAGTAAAGCCTTTAGATGGCAATTTATACCTGGAGATCATTACTTTAAGTGTAGTCCTTTGCATTTCACATGCAATTCGTCACTACTTTGCCAAGACTAAGGCCAGAAACACTATGGAACTGCACAAATGCAGATAGTAAATCTATTTTATCTTATTTTTTAATCATTGTTTTAAGATTTTTTTATTAGTTTAAACTGGAAAATTAGCAAAAATAATGATTAAAGACAGGCGTGCGGTGCCATTGTAGATATTTACATGCGTTTTGGTGTTACTGACAAACCTCCGTACTCAAGGGGGCGATAAAGTTCATTTTAGCTGTTAGCACTATATACTTATTATCCAGGTAGCTAGCTAAATTCTCTTCAAACTGGTGCTCCGCCATGATAGTAAAAGGTTGTTCACACCAAGGACAATAAGTATAACAATATCCATAACTAATTTGTTCAAATTCATTGAGAATAGTCCATACCATTACTATAACGATAACAACACAGAGAATATAATTGGAATCACATTCAGAACTGTTTTTTTTTTCCAGATGATGAGACATAAAAACATTGACAGCCAATCAGAATCCACCCAACTTTAAAAAGCTTGAGAATTTAAAGCGGCACACAACATAACTGCAGTGTGCGCTGTGTTATAACACCTACTAAGGCCACCAATATAATTAGCAATAACCAGATCACATACTTTAGTCTGCTTTATTCCAAGTCCATGACCTCAGTGGAACCTTGTAATATCCGCACCCAGTAACAGGGCATTATTAGGTGTAAAACATATTTACTTTGAAGTGGAAACTATAAGTTAACAACATCTAAAAATATACACCTTTCTATATATCAGTGTCCTCCAAACATAGAATGACACCCTGCCCTCATAACAAACCACTCGTGCCAAAATTATTTTGGGAGATGGCTCTCAAACAAAAGGGTAATTTAAACTTGTTACAGCAATTCTGTTATTACTTTGTTCCTATCTTATTGCCAGGGGGTTTACCCCACAATATAAAGTGCAGTATCATTACCCTTTTAGGACTTCTCGCGTCACCTCATAAAGTCTGCACAGTGTCCAATAGCCATTCTCAGACAATTAATCCATTCACGCAAACAGTCTGTGGCCTTTTAGTAAGACATTCCCCCTTTTTAATGTGCATTTGGAGTATTGCTACCCAAGCCAGAAGCTAATCAAAATACATGTGAGGGTTGAGTTTTAATAAAAGAGCTACGTAAAAGCTGCAGCGGAGTGGTTACTGCACATGGTTCTTATACGGGAATCATTTTTCGGTCTCTGCTGTCTGTAAATAAAACCCTCCAAAAAAGTTAGAAACAAAAACATGCCAAAACGTATCTGGCATTATGCTTTCTGAAAGTTTTTCCCATGTTTATCTGAAAAGGAAAGGTAACTCATTTTGGCATGTTATGTAAGCCTTTTGACAAAGCGCTATAGTGCTAACCCACATACTCATATGTATTAGGGCGAGTGCGAAAACACTGTGATGGCTTTATTGCAGTATACGAGGTTGGTAACAAGTAGGGATTTGTTTGAAATCAGAGGCATTTCATTAAAGAAGGCAGTGTGCCCGGGCAGTGGTCTCGAAATTGCGTTCCACATCCCATCGTGTTTTAATGAATGCAAATGAGAGCTCCAAAGTGGTTTTGTCTGTGTGTTTATCCTGAGTCGGACTCTGCAAAAATGTGGAAGTAGTTTTGTGCATCTGGCACAAGTCTTGGCTGAGGTGTGCTCGAGTAGAAGATGGTGAGCTCTGTCTGATTAGGTTGAGAAGAAGATTAGGAGACAATGACTGTTTCATTGACTCTGAAGTGGGATGCATCTGTGCTCCATTACTCTAAACTGAACTGCTTCATTGTCACTGCATAATAATGAAACCCCAGCCAGATTGGTGTGCGTTTAAAATTATCTGGTTTGCTTTTCCTTCTCTTTGAACTGTTTTATCCAGAAAGTTGATCTTAAGCGTTGGCTTTAATGTAGAATACACTAATATCCCGGAGAAGAGTAGTTTTCTAATTTGAATTAGTCCTTGTTTTCTATTAATAGAATACAAATATTAGTAATTAAGTCTTGTTTTTAAAAGCATCTGGGGTATGTTATATTTTTCTCTTTTTTCTAGCTTATTTAAAACTAGTATTGAAAACAAGTCTTACATTAATGTTTTTAAGTTGCTTCTTGAACATATGTTTACATATTTTAACTGGAAAATGAGATTTTTCCTGCTGTGTAAAGGGAATTAAAATGACGGTAACTCAAGAATCGAGTGCTAAATTTTATCAATTTAAATTGGCAGCGACAGCACAACGACAAAGGACACTAATGTATGTACACTTGCTATTATTATTGTATAAACAATTTTTAAACATTCAGTTAGCGGTCAGGTAGCGGCCACTCACGGAAAACCCTCTTTTTCATACATCAAAGCAACAGAGATCGATGTACCGGGCAGCTGAACTTCAGAGCAAAGTGAAACATCTGGAGAATAAATCGTTTGAATGGAACAGATTAGAGAGTGGCAATATTTACTTTGGAGCGTTGAAAATGGCTTCATCGTGCCCTGGATGAAACTGGCACGGACGTGCGAGCTTGCAGCTCATTACCGGATGACTGAGCGACATCTGGTTATTTAAAACCGAACTTTAGTCCTAAAGGTTTTTAAAAGCCTTGACTTAGAGCTCGGCAACGTCAGGCGCTATTTTCCGTGCCGGCTGTCTACGCGTGTTGGGAAACAGGTAATAAATTCCATGGAGAGTTTGAGGTGGACCGGAGACGAGATGGAGTGACAGTGAATGTAATGAAGGTGGATGAAACGGTGCTGCTCCACATTTCAGAGTTGGTGGGCAGTTTTCCAGTATTCACCACAGTCAGTCATTCAAATAATGAATTCCTACACAGTCATAGTTTACTTTTCCAATACGAAGACTTTTGGTAAGCATCAGAAATACTTAAGTTTAAAATAATGGTGCTTTGTGACACACTCACTATTTTAAATAAGACTTTTGAAAGGAAATTTCATCAATGACAATATGATAAGGTGCCATTTCCACTTCTGTTTTCATGTCCAACCACTATACTGCAGTTGTTTACTGCAATAAATAACAGCTGGAGCAGATGTTAAAATTCACATTCATCACCTTCTTCTTATTGAATTTACATAATTAGTAAAAAACCTTCCTTTCAAAGTGTCATTTAACAGCAGTGAGGCAAACAGAAGCAGTTCTGTAAGCAAAAGCAGTGATTTTTACTAAACATCACTCCAGCCATGTAAGTTGATAAAGCTGTCACAAACAAACAAGCTCTCACTGTTTTTCTTTTCTTTTCTAAGTCTTACGTGCTGACAGCTGAATCCAAACTGTTACATAACGAATAACATCCTTACATGTTCTAATTAAGACAATTATGAGATAATTGAAATTACGTTACCTTGTGCCAGAGACACAACAAAGACGGTAGACAGCACCAACGTCACGACTGTGAAGTCCCACATAGTGCCACAGCCACTGATGGGCAGCTGTTGGTAACAAATAATAAATTAAAGACAGACACCAAAAAAAGTTTGTCAAGTTCTTGAGTGGCTTGACCAATGAATTTGTTTCCCTCGTCCTTCAAAATCAAGTCTGATCGTTTCGTGAACTTCCCAGAGTTTTAAAAGACAGGATGGAGTGGAGAGTGGTCCAGGCCAGCCCCCTCCTGCTTACCATTGGCTATTGCGCTAACATCTGTGTTCTTATATCATTCCAACAGACAAAAAAGAACACACCGATGTAAGAGAAAGGTGAATGTTGCATCAGAAAAATGTAATGTTTGTGTTTTTAATCAAGATATGCTGGATTACCAGAGATCTGGGTGTTTGGGCAGGACAATAAATCACATTTTGTGTTTCATATGCTCTGGTCCAGCACGTTACATCATTTCAGCCACAAATGAAGATGTAAATGTGATGACAGCAGATGAATTTAATTTTTAAAAATCTGTTTATTTCACAATGGATTTTTCTTATTTTACTCACATGCAACTATGTTGGGCATTGCAGGAATGTTCGTCCAACATTCAGAGACTCAACAGACAGTAAAATGACTCTACTGTGACGCACCTGTTGCGTACAAAGGGATTTGTAAACAGTCAAAAGGTTTCAAATTTGGTACTGATCCATAATAACTATTTCACATTGTTCGAAGGTGAAGTGTGTCTTTTTTTTTTTCTTTAAAGGAACAGTTCTTCCAAAACTAAAAATGTACTCACCCTCAGGCCATCCAAAATATAGATTCGTTTATTTCATCAGAACAGATATGAAGAAATTTAGAATTACATCACTTGCTCATCAATGGATCCTCTGCAGTGAATGGGTGCCGTCAGAATGAGAGTCCAAACAGCTGATAAAAACATCACAAAAATCAACACAACTCCAGTCCATCAAGTGTGAAACGAAAAGCTGCATGTAATAAAGTCCTCTATCAATAATATTGCTTTCTCTAGTGAAAAAGTCATCTCATCTGAATCAGGAGAGAAATATGCACAGATCAAGCACCGTTTACAATTGAAAAACGGTCCAAAACTGTTGATTCCAAAACAGAATGCTGTTCATATTTTTGCCAGAAGCGACAGTTTGAAGTGATGGATTTGTTTCTTACAAACAAGCGAATTTTCGCTTAAGGCATTAATTGATGGTCTGGAGTCATGTTGATTACTTGTGGATTATTGTGGTTTTTATCAGCTGTTTGGACTCTCCATGGAGCACATTTTCCAAGGTTCGGCTAAATAATAACATCCGTGGGTTTTCAACATCCAATGTTTCTTCAAACACCCAACTTTCACATCTAAATGAATAAACTCGTTTTTTACATAGATAATTTATTCATTCGACCTATAAGAACTAAGAAAACACACGTACATTGAGCAATGTATAGTAAAAACAAAATGATTTACATATATGTTTGTCATCCTGGGATTATTTTATAGTGTACAACCTTTCCAAAAAAGTACAGATGAATAAATTTGTAATTGGCGTAAAAGTCCAGCAGAAAAGCATTGGGTTTGTAGGTGTCGTGCACATTAAACTGGAGGCACTATCAGGGTAATGCACTTTGAATTTATCTAACATTAAAAAGACTAATGTATTTTTAAAAAAATGCGATTTTGAGAACTCAACAGTTAGACAAAAATTTGCTAAATTTAATAAATAATTCTAAACCCATCTCTTAGGACTGAAAGCTTGTTTCCATCACAAGATAAAAAAAAAATAAAGGTAATTGTGACTTTTGATCTCACAATTCAGACTTTTTTTCTAGTAATTCTGAGAAAAAAGTGAGAATTATGAGATATAAAAATAGAATTGTGTTTATAAGTCGCAATTGTGAGATATAAAGTCACAATTCTGAGAAGAAAAGTCACAATTCACAAATGTGAGTCCGAGTCAGAATTGCGTGATGTAAACTCTGAAGTGCTAGAAATGTTTTTTTCCCCTCTGAATTCTGAGTTATACTGCTGGATTGTGAGGTATATACTCAGAATTTCAAGAAAAAATGTCAGAATTGTGAGATTCATTTGCAATTACATTTTGTATTTTTTCATCCCGTAACAGAAACGAGCTTCCATAGAAAACTCACCTTAACTATCCAAAGTATCTAGTCATATTTGTCAGTAACTGAATGCCACAGAACAATCTAAAAAATACGAAAAGGGGGAAAAACATCCTTGTTATTCAAAATACAGGTCTGTATAAATGGCTACAGTTCTATAACACATTCCGTGCCGGGGAATTCTGGCAGATTAAGTTCAAATTTTTTCTGAATGTCATAGGGCAGGAATCGTCCTGCCAGAAAGTGGTTTCCCGAGAAACCTGTTGCGCACTTTTTGGGAGCTGTCAGAGAAATGAGAACTTCTGGATTTATCCCATCTTTGGCGGGTTCGTCAACATCCCAACCTTCAGGAAAGAGAGACAGGAAAGAGAGACAGGAAAAGTGAATCCTTTGTCACCATCACAAGCCACTGGATATTAACTGAAACATAGTAATGTTGCTATATTCTTCCAGATAAGCTGTGGAAAACTGGCTCATGGAGATCATTCATCACACTACTGTCATGAGGAACGATAGCACAAAAATTACAATGTGTCAGCCATCAGATGCAATTTTGAAATACGGTCTCCCGATGACATAATGCCTGTGAGTTTTCTTTGGTTTGATAATTTGTCTGTTTTGAAAACACTTCAGGTCCAGTGCAACACATTTGCACATTAAGGTCTCTGGTCAGCTCATTTATCAGAAAAATTGGCTGCAAAAATCAGATTTCATCAGTCGAAATTCCTTGGAGGTGTTAGTAACCCATTTCGCAAACGTACAAAAATGTATGAACAAGTATATACCTATATATATAACTTATATAACTATATAAACTTAATATATTATATAAGTTTACCTAGTATTCAGTTTGACTTCTATGACATTACATTTACATATACATTTACATTTAGACATTTAGCAGACGGTTTTATCCAAAGCGACTTACAAATGAGGACAATGGAAGCAATCAAAATCAACAAAAGAGCAATGATATGCAAGTGCTATAACAAGTCTCAGTTAGCTTAATTACATTATGTAGCTATTAGCAAGGGTAGCTAGTTGCTATTAGCCTTGAACGTGTTAGTAATCTATTTCTCAATCATATGACTACTATTTTGCATACTTACAAAAATATATCAACAATCTTTTACTTTTGAAAGTTTATCTAATATTCAGTTTGACTTATTCTACATAATTAAGTAGCTAGGAGCTACTAGCAAGGGTAGCTATAGCTATTAGCCTTGAACATGTTAGTAATCTATTTCTCAATAATATTGTGACTATTTTACATACTTGTACAAATGTATCAACAAGTTTTATCCATTATTTGATTTACCATTTACAGTATTTATTAACTAGCAGCTATTAGCGAGCACAGCTTATAGCTACTAGCTAATTTCTGTGCCACTACCGTGACCATTGCAAACTGCAAAATAATGAAACAGGTTTTCTGAACACTCAAACAACAAAATTTAGTAAGTAATCATGTAAAAATGAAAATTTTTTAGGATGCTAGGAACAAATGTAGCCGACTTTACAGTGCATATGCTTAGCTGTCAAGAGTTACACAAATGATGTTCAGTGTGTAAAAATAGACACTTCAGATTTGATTTGGTTGTTCTGTTAGCAGTTTTCTTGAGTGCGCTGATGAATGCTAATGAGCATTTTTATGTCTTGATAAGCGGAGTATGACAAAAATAATCAAAACCTCTGAACAGATTGAGACCTTTTCCATGAAACATGTTTTCTTTTCCTAGCAAGTAGCTACTGTATTTACTCAATGTAACATCTTTTTTTTTCGTTGTGGCACTGCACACTAAAGATGCCATGGGCAGAATTTCTCTAAAACATCAGGTTGTGTGTTTAATGAGCAAATACCTGAGGGCATGTCCACACTAACGATGGGTATTTTGGCCTGTCTGAGAGTCACCAGCATCCCAGCGTAGGGCTCTTTAACCTCCTTGTGCTCGGTTTCTGGTCCCAGGATGGCGTCGATCACCAGATTGTAGGCATCATTTAACAGCTGGACCTGGTCGTGGGGTCAGATGGGACTCGATTAGGATTGACAGATGTCCAGAACAGTGAACATCACATTGACATCTCTCTGCTGGTGGGCTGAGCTTCATTATTCAAGACTGACACCTACCTCCGTCGGAAGATAGGACAGGAAAGGGATGTCCATTTTCTCACACTGAACAGTGAAGGCCTGGTGCAAACTCTGAGGAGAACGCTTGGGATAGAAAATGGTGGGCTCATATTCCTACATTAAAGAGAGATGAGGTAGATGATTAACGCATTGCCAATTTTTACCATGTCTCCGTTTATTTTTCTTCCAGTTTGAGATTTTCGGTCTTAAATTATGAAAATCCTTTATGAAAATATGAAATATTACATGTTGAAAACTATGAACAGTGTGAAATAAACCATTTAAAATTTATTGTGTGTACTTTTATGTATTTGTTTTAAAAATACGTCCTTTATTGTGAAAAACAGATATGAAAATGTGTTGCATGATTGCCATACATGAACCAGACAGTTCATGCTTAGTGTCCACAAAAGCTTTCTGTTTTTAAAGCAGTATTTTGTCCCCCTGTGGATATGCAGGGGGATTTTTGAGTTTATAAATCACATAACATAATTACCTCATAATTTAATTTCAGAAGAACATTAGAAGTGATTAAAGTGGACTAAAATTTATGGTTCTGAACATCTCGCTTGCTCGGGATACAGTCTGGATAAGTTGCCGGTTAAGTTCATTACAATCCTGCAGTTAAACTTAATGTATTTCTTACATAACGTTGGTACGGACACAAGAATCCATGCAGATGTACAGCGGGAATGTATAAAACAGCTGTCATCATGTGATGACCCTCTATTGTTCGTTTTTTTATTCGTTCCAAGAATCTCATATTGTAAACTGGCCAAATCTGGACTGGCCAAACTTCACTCCATCAGAACGAAAAGAAGGATAACTTTAACAGAGTGTACGTTTATTAATAAGACGAATACTGATGCTCCATAAATCTAGCATCACAGAGGAGCATGGTGGATCATATTTTCTTATTGTTTTCTTTTTTTAATGATAAAATCAGGAAATGGAAATGTTCATAAGTTCATAAATAAATAAAAAGGTAATTGCGACTTTTTGTCTCACAATTCAGATTTACATAATTTTATTTCGTGGTGGAATAACAAATGAGATGCAATGTTTCTTTCAATAAAGATAAACAAAGTCAACATAAAAAGCATTCCCACACCCATTTTACTTTTGTAATGTGCCGTATTTCTGACTGAAACAGTATGGGCTGGGCAAGTATAGGAAAAATCCTTAACATTGAGCCCTGAACGTGCAATGAACCATACACAATAATACCAGGAAAGTGCATTAAGAAAGTAAATTGGCTCAATTATGATTTCATGTTGACTTTAAACAACAATACAGCACCCCATCAGTATCCATTCTTTCGCCGTGTCCTGCGGCACAGTGCTCTATACTTACAAACATGCGCAGATGGCGGGCACACACCAGACCAATGGAGCCATTCTGTTCAGGACCACAAACAACCAGCAGGGTGGGCTGCTTTTTACTCAGGGAGCTCAAAGGAAAAGCCTGGAAAGAGACAGAGGGAGAGAGAGACAGTTAAATAGGGAGGGAGATGTCTCATTTCGGTCCTATATGCATTTGGAGAGGTAATGTTCATTGCAATAACCCAGCAACAGTTGCAACAATAGTAAAGAGCCGTGGAGACATTGCCACAGGATGCAGCCTTAAAATAACACACTTTCTGACAGGATTCTAAACTGGACCAGCACTGTTCAGATTTTCCGAAGCGTGTACACACTCACAAAATTAAGTCTTTAAAGGTGAGGCGTGTGATTTCAGTTACTAAACAGAATTTAATTGTTTTCAAATAGGTTTCCATCTGCTATTGGCCAGCCAAACAGATAGCCATGCCCCAAATGCACGCCATTGGTTAAGCTGTTGCTATGCCTGGCTGGTTTTGAAATATAAACAAACAGCAATGCTTTGATAGAACCACAGAGCAAGTTACACTCTTTAAGGAAATCAAACCACAAATGTTTTACTTATAGTCGTCTATACTTGATGAGTATCTTACCATAAAGATGATGTTTTGAACAGACTAATGAGTAAAAACAACAGTTAAGGTAATGTACATGTTATATTCATCTCCAATTAACCGGCGCTGAAATATGGATCGCGGCACAACCGTGGGCGTAATTGCAGACTTCTGAGAAAGAGAGGAAGCCAGACGCTAATGAAGCTAATGGCACTTTAGAGAGAAATTATCAGCTGACATGGATATTCCATTAGCGAGCTGATGAAGTTTAGATTACTTTATCATCGCTGGTCGTCTTAGTCACAATGCCAGTTGAACGCGTGTCTGAGTGTGGAAAATTAACGTCTGTCTCCATCTGTTGTCATTTTAAGGGGAATATAAGTAGGAAATGTTCCTATTGGCCAAAAGTGAGCTTGTCAACGAAGTTGATTATAATGGGCAGTATCTGGGATTAACTAACTCAAAGTAGCAAAGCTGTTAACTATTTTCAGTGGTGTGACTATAGTTAAGCTGTTTTTTAAAATTTCTTAAAATTGGATTTTGAAAAGCAGTGACAGGAGGGGAGGAGCTAAAACTAAGATGGCTTGATGATGTCATCAGAAAGAAAACTCGTTTCAGAGGCGGGGCAAGCCATTACATTTTGATGAATTATTACAAAGTCTAACTTTTTTGTGCAATGAATCAAACACTGTACCAGGAAAGTAAATAGGCTCGATTAAGATATCATTTTGACTTTTCAAAATATTCCAACGTAAACAATTCTCTGATTTGCACAACCCTGCACAGATGTCCTTGTGTATTTTAGTATTTTAACAAAATATTCTGTGAAATACGTTATTCGGCCACTTAAGTTTCAAAGTTGCTTACGCGACACTACTAATATTTGTCCTGTAGTTTTATTGCACTGTTTGCTAGCAGCATCGACATGGTTTTAGCTACATAAGGCGTCTCAATACGCTCCCTAGTTAAAGTAGTCCACTGCTCAGGAAACCCTTTCTATGGCTGTCCCATTGTCAAAATCAAGTGCACTACAATATTCACTACCAAGAAATTCTCAAAATGCACAATAAAACCAGTCAGCTAGTGATAATGATAAACAAATTACTTCAGAAAGATATCGCTCATGGTGTTATTTAGCAGTATTCATGATAAATACCAGTTCCTGGTAATTGTGTTGCTGGTTATTAGTTTCTCAACATTTCACAGATTGAGTCCCTTGCTAGTGCTCAAAATCGTATTCACGGTTAACTGAATTATGTCCAGAATAATTCCTGAAAGTTCAGCCTTGAGATATGGATGATCAATTTACATGAAGCTCGTGCGATTATGTGTTGTATGAAATAATATCCATTCTCTTTGTCTCTGTTCCGTCTGTTTCTTCTGCTCTGGAAAATGACATGGAATGGAGTGTTCCTGGGAGCTGTAGCCACTAGCCAGTGGATGCATTGTTCATTTCTTTTGCAGGTCTGCTGCAGCTGTGCTGGAATCCTCCGTTGTGTCAACTCCTGCCAGGACTCTGGAGACCGCCGCTCTGATCTGCTCCTGTTCGGAGCCACTGAACCCCTAGATTTCACTTCCATGCTTCCAGCAAATGAGCTCTCTGTCAGACGGGATTCGATTAGGATTGACAGATGTCCAGAAGAGTGAACATCACATTGACATCTCTCTGCTGGTGGGCTGAGCTTCATTATTCAAGACTGACACCTACCTCCGTCGGAAGATAGGACAGGAAAGGGATGTCCATTTTCTCACACTGAACAGTGAAGTCCTGGTGCAAACTCTGAGGAGAACGCTTGGGATAGAAAATGGTGGGCTCATATTCCTACATTAAAGAGAGATGAGGTAGATGATTAACGCATTGCCAATTTTTACCATGTCTCCGTTTATTTTTCTTCCAGTTTGAGATTTTCGGTCTTAAATTATGAAAATCCTTTATGAAAATATGAAATATTACATGTTGAAACTATGAACAGTGTGAAATAAACCATTTAAAATTTATTGTGTGTACTTTTATGTATTCGTTTTAAAAATACGTCCTTTATTGTGAAAAACAGATATGAAAATGTGTTGCATGATTGCCATACATGAACCAGACAGTTCATGCTTAGTGTCCACAAAAGCTTTCTGTTTTTAAAGCAGTATTTTGTCCCCCTGTGGATATGCAGGGGGATTTTTGAGTTTATAAATCACATAACATAATTACCTCATAATTTAATTTCAGAAGAACATTAGAAGTGATTAAAGTGGACTAAAATTTATGGTTCTGAACATCTCGCTTGCTCGGGATACAGTCTAATATTACATGTTGAAAACTATGAACAGTGTGAAATAAACCATTTAAAATTTATTGTGTGTACTTTTATGTATTTGTTTTAAAAATACGTCCTTTATTGTGAAAAACAGATATGAAAATGTGTTGCATGATTGCCATACATGAACCAGACAGTTCATGCTTAGTGTCCACAAAAGCTTTCTGTTTTTAAAGCAGTATTTTGTCCCCCTGTGGATATGCAGGGGGATTTTTGAGTTTATAAATCACATAACATAATTACCTCATAATTTAATTTCAGAAGAACATTAGAAGTGATTAAAGTGGACTAAAATTTATGGTTCTGAACATCTCGCTTGCTCGGGATACAGTCTGGATAAGTTGCCGGTTAAGTTCATTACAATCCTGCAGTTAAACTTAATGTATTTCTTACATAACGTTGGTACGGACACAAGAATCCATGCAGATGTACAGCGGGAATGTATAAAACAGCTGTCATCATGTGATGACCCTCTATTGTTCGTTTTTTTATTCGTTCCAAGAATCTCATATTGTAAACTGGCCAAATCTGGACTGGCCAAACTTCACTCCATCAGAACGAAAAGAAGGATAACTTTAACAGAGTGTACGTTTATTAATAAGACGAATACTGATGCTCCATAAATCTAGCATCACAGAGGAGCATGGTGGATCATATTTTCTTATTGTTTTCTTTTTTTAATGATAAAATCAGGAAATGGAAATGTTCATAAGTTCATAAATAAATAAAAAGGTAATTGCGACTTTTTGTCTCACAATTCAGATTTACATAATTTTATTCCGTGGTGGAATAACAAATGAGATGCAATGTTTCTTTCAATAAAGATAAACAAAGTCAACATAAAAAGCATTCCCACACCCATTTTACTTTTGTAATGTGCCGTATTTCTGACTGAAACAGTATGGGCTGGGCAAGTATAGGAAAAATCCTTAACATTGAGCCCTGAACGTGCAATGAACCATACACAATAATACCAGGAAAGTGCATTAAGAAAGTAAATTGGCTCAATTATGATTTCATGTTGACTTTAAACAACAATACAGCACCCCATCAGTATCCATTCTTTCGCCGTGTCCTGCGGCACAGTGCTCTATACTTACAAACATGCGCAGATGGCGGGCACACACCAGACCAATGGAGCCATTCTGTTCAGGACCACAAACAACCAGCAGGGTGGGCTGCTTTTTACTCAGGGAGCTCAAAGGAAAAGCCTGGAAAGAGACAGAGGGAGAGAGAGACAGTTAAATAGGGAGGGAGACGTCTCATTTCGGTCCTATATGCATTTGGAGAGGTAATGTTCATTGCAATAACCCAGCAACAGTTGCAACAATAGTAAAGAGCCGTGGAGACATTGCCACAGGATGCAGCCTTAAAATAACACACTTTCTGACAGGATTCTAAACTGGACCAGCACTGTTCAGATTTTCCGAAGCGTGTACACACTCACAAAATTAAGTCTTTAAAGGTGAGGCGTGTGATTTCAGTTACTAAACAGAATTTAATTGTTTTCAAATAGGTTTCCATCTGCTATTGGCCAGCCAAACAGATAGCCATGCCCCAAATGCACGCCATTGGTTAAGCTGTTGCTATGCCTGGCTGGTTTTGAAATATAAACAAACAGCAATGCTTTGATAGAACCACAGAGCAAGTTACACTCTTTAAGGAAATCAAACCACAAATGTTTTACTTATAGTCGTCTATACTTGATGAGTATCTTACCATAAAGATGATGTTTTGAACAGACTAATGAGTAAAAACAACAGTTAAGGTAATGTACATGTTATATTCATCTCCAATTAACCGGCGCTGAAATATGGATCGCGGCACAACCGTGGGCGTAATTGCAGACTTCTGAGAAAGAGAGGAAGCCAGACGCTAATGAAGCTAATGGCACTTTAGAGAGAAATTATCAGCTGACATGGATATTCCATTAGCGAGCTGATGAAGTTTAGATTACTTTATCATCGCTGGTCGTCTTAGTCACAATGCCAGTTGAACGCGTGTCTGAGTGTGGAAAATTAACGTCTGTCTCCATCTGTTGTCATTTTAAGGGGAATATAAGTAGGAAATGTTCCTATTGGCCAAAAGTGAGCTTGTCAACGAAGTTGATTATAATGGGCAGTATCTGGGATTAACTAACTCAAAGTAGCAAAGCTGTTAACTATTTTCAGTGGTGTGACTATAGTTAAGCTGTTTTTTAAAATTTCTTAAAATTGGATTTTGAAAAGCAGTGACAGGAGGGGAGGAGCTAAAACTAAGAGGGCTTGATGATGTCATCAGAAAGAAAACTCGTTTCAGGCGCTGCCTGTCAGCCTGACTGAATCCAGATGGAATGGTGACCGCAATAGTCTGGTTTGGGTTGGCCTGGCTCTTTCGCAACCCTCAGGCCGCCCTGAGACGTCAGGCCCGAGACCGCCCGACTGCAGGCCGGCCACAGATGAAAGACTTTCAACACCTTCGATGATGGTGCATTGGATTTGTCACAAGGGATTTTTAAGGAGAAGTCAAAGTGCAAATTTGGAGGAGAATGAATCTGACAGGCGGTGATTCTAGTGCTCAAGGCAAGATATAATATGACCCCAAAAAACTTCCTTTTGTATAGAAGCCTGTTTCTGTCTCAGAATGTAAAAAAAATAATAATAATAATAATAGGATAATTGCTACTTTATTACTCATTATTGTGTCTCATTACTGATACGAGAAATAAGGTCACATTTATGAGAATCAAAATTGCAATGTTACTTCTTATAATATCAATAATCTCTCTGTGACTTCATAATTTTTAATTACAACTTTCTGCAAATCATAATTACGACATGCCGTAATTGCGACGATTTCTCTTAACTGCTAATTTATATCTCAAAAAATTGTGACTTTATATATCACAATGTGACTTCATATTTCACAATTGCAACATTTTTCTCAGAACTTGCACTATTTCTCATAATTATGACTTTCTGTGACATGGCTTGTAATTGTTGTAAACATTTCTCAGAAATTGTGACTTTATATGTTAGTGTTACGTTATATTTCGCAATTGCAACTTTTTCTTAGAACTGCACCTATTTCTCACAATTATGACCCAAATATGACATTTCGCGTAATTGCGATTATTTCTCATAACTGTACGTTTTTATCTCAAAAACTGTGACTACTCCTCACAATATGACTTCATATTTCATAATTGCAACTTTTCTCTCAGAATTTGCAGAATTTCTCAGAATGTTTCAACATAACTTTCTGCAACATATCTTGTAATTGTGACTATTTCTCAAAATCACAAATTTATATTTCAAAAATTGTGACTTTATATCTCACAATGTGACTTCATATTTCACAACTGCAACTTTTTTTTAGAACTGCAACTATTTCTCATAATTATGACTTTTTGTATCTCATAAAACTCTTAAAATTGTGACTATTTCCATATTTATATCTCAAAAATGGTCTCACAATGTGGAGTTTTACTCAGAACTGGAACTATTTCTCATAATTACAACTTTTTGCAAATTAATTTGCGACATTACATTTTGATGAATTATTACAAAGTCTAACTTTTTTGTGCAATGAATCAAACACTGTACCAGGAAAGTAAATAGGCTCGATTAAGATATCATTTTGACTTTTCAAAATATTCCAACGTAAACAATTCTCTGATTTGCACAACCCTGCACAGATGTCCTTGTGTATTTTAGTATTTTAACAAAATATTCTGTGAAATACGTTATTCGGCCACTTAAGTTTCAAAGTTGCTTACGCGACACTACTAATATTTGTCCTGTAGTTTTATTGCACTGTTTGCTAGCAGCATCGACATGGTTTTAGCTACATAAGGCGTCTCAATACGCTCCCTAGTTAAAGTAGTCCACTGCTCAGGAAACCCTTTCTATGGCTGTCCCATTGTCAAAATCAAGTGCACTACAATATTCACTACCAAGAAATTCTCAAAATGCACAATAAAACCAGTCAGCTAGTGATAATGATAAACAAATTACTTCAGAAAGATATCGCTCATGGTGTTATTTAGCAGTATTCATGATAAATACCAGTTCCTGGTAATTGTGTTGCTGGTTATTAGTTTCTCAACATTTCACAGATTGAGTCCCTTGCTAGTGCTCAAAATCGTATTCACGGTTAACTGAATTATGTCCAGAATAATTCCTGAAAGTTCAGCCTTGAGATATGGATGATCAATTTACATGAAGCTCGTGCGATTATGTGTTGTATGAAATAATATCCATTCTCTTTGTCTCTGTTCCGTCTGTTTCTTCTGCTCTGGAAAATGACATGGAATGGAGTGTTCCTGGGAGCTGTAGCCACTAGCCAGTGGATGCATTGTTCATTTCTTTTGCAGGTCTGCTGCAGCTGTGCTGGAATCCTCCGTTGTGTCAACTCCTGCCAGGACTCTGGAGACCGCCGCTCTGATCTGCTCCTGTTCGGAGCCACTGAACCCCTAGATTTCACTTCCATGCTTCCAGCAAATGAGCTCTCTAGAGAGGGTCTTGACTAATTGCTCTTGCACTTTTTTTTTTACCCTCAACCTGACACACATTAGCACCAGGGCTGTGTTTAATATAGAATCGAATTGAAAATGCCATTTAAACTTAAATTAAAAGGAAGAATTTCAATTGGGATTTTGGAGTAATGAGATTTCAAAGCGGACGGGGCTCCTCAGAGTGGCACAGTGTTAGAATTTTTTTTAAAACTAAATGAAAACATGTAATAAAATAATTGCACAATTGGTGGCTGACTAAATACTTTTTTTCCCCACTGTATATCTCAAAAATGGTCTCACAATGTGGAGTTTTACTCAGAACTGGAACTATTTCTCATAATTACAACTTTTTGCAAATTAATTTGCGACAATTTCTTGTAACTGTCTCTCAGAAATTGTGACTATCGCCTAACAACTTCTCACAATCTCCCATGTCCCTTTGTTTCTCATATTGTGAATTTATGTCTTGTAATTGAGTTTTTAATTGACAATAACGTGTTGTAACTGAGTCTTGAGTTTTTATCTGACAATTACAACTTTGTCTAACAGACAGACGCATAATCTTTTGTTGTTGTTGTTGTTGTTGTGGAAGAATTTCAATTGGGATTTTGGAGTAATGAGATTTCAAAGCGGACGGGGCTCCTCAGAGTGGCACAGTGTTAGAATTTTTTTTAAAACTAAATGAAAACATGTAATAAAATAAAAATTTATTAAAATAAAAACTATGTAACTGGACAAAAATAAATAAATAATGGTACCAGTTCTTAACTTTGACAGGCCTTAAATACTATAACTACATACAATTCTTAATAAAAAAATTAATAAAATAAAAAATAAAAAAAATACTGACAACTAAACTAAATAGACAAATTAAAAAAAAAACG
>NW_015656157.1:2624179-2637646 GCF_001515625.1 Sinocyclocheilus rhinocerous
TACTTTGGATCAAATAAATGCAGCCTTGGTGAGCAGAAGAGAATTCTAAAAAAAAAAAAAAAAAAACAATGAGAGAAAACCAACAAAAACTGACAACTAAACTTTAAATAAAAAACTAAATTAAAAGTCCAAAACTATAATAACTCTGGTGTGGTGCAGCAGAAATCGCAGTCTGCTTGTCAAAGTCATACTTGGTTAGGACACGGTTTAACCCAAACCCTAATCTACACTTGAAAGAAAACATTTAGCATTTTTAGTTATTTTTTTAATACTATTCTGGATCATTCTTTAACCCCTTTTCATGAGAAAACCCCCAGAGCAGCAGATGCGGTCAAACCCTCTACAGAAACAGCGAGATCAAAGATTTCCCGCTGTTTTCATCATCAAATGCAGCAGGGCCTCGTCTCTTAAGAGGATTGGTTGAAGTTCGGCAAATGCTGACAGATGCTGGGAGCGGTAAATGCAGAGAGTTGTGTATATCACAGTGATGCTTGTGCATAGCAAATACAGGATTGGATTCAGAATTCAGATGTGTTGACGGCCAATCCACACTAGTGTAATTCATGTTCACGTGTCAGACAAACCTTTGTGACAGCAATAGCGCAAGCATGTCCCCATATTTCAATCAGTTGCTGCTGCCCAAAGCGATAGTCCCTCAGGAGCTCCGTCTCAATGGTCGCCACCTCCATTTTACTATAAAAGACAGACAAAGAGACAAATTGCATTGACACAGAGCTCATGACATGCATGGTATTAGCTTACAAGTGGGGACGATAAATAAATCATGCATTATGTTTCGACATGAATGCTAACAAGTGCCAAGATGGAAACTGGGTGGGTTTGATTACATGGAAACCAAGGACTGCAATACAGCACCTGACGTTTATGTGTGTATTCTGAGCACATTGTATGAGACATGCCATCCATTCCAGGCATGGTGTCTCGCTGCCTAATGCCTGTTTAGCCACACTCAGAGCTTATGTTACTGAGAGTTTAATGTGGGCTACAGGGAGCACAACGTAACTGTAAAATACAGGCCCTTACTTCACGACTCAAACACGGGGAACCTTTCAATAACCTACTGTATGGTCGTAACATCAGAGCCCCCTGCTGGAAGTACAAAGAACTGCTATCAGGATGCTGATACTAAATTACAACCCTAATAACCCTAAGATTAATGTATTATGAATGAACATGAATTACTGAACAACAAAGTATATTGAAATTAATCTTGATATATATGTTATGCTAATAAATGCTGTAAAAACTCATTCCTCTGTGGTATATACATCCCTATACAGCAGCTTATTATTATATTTTCAACATAAGAAAGCTTATATATTCATAAGAAAGCTTATAGGCTGCTTATATTTTCAACATAACAAAGGTAATAAAGTGTTAGGGGACAAAACCAGCCCCAAAAAATTAATTGATTAAAAAACTTAAAATAGAAATATATCCTGGGCAACTAACTAAACTAAGTTGAATTACAAAAATAAAGCTATATAGAAATATAAAAAACTAATACAAATTACACAAGCACATAATAATAATAATAATAATATGACTAAAACTTTAAAATGAAAATGAAAAATAAAAAATAAAAGCTAATTCACGATATTAACAAATACTATAATAGTGCTGTAGTATAGAATAAGTTTAGCACAGTTTAATAGTACTATAATGTGTTTTAGATACCTTTCTTTCTTTTGTAACTTGTTGATTTTATTGTTGTTTTTCAGCCTGAGGCATTTTTCCAGTTTGTTTCCAAGACAACAGGTTTGCTTGTGTTGTGTTTGTTGTCTCTTATTGTTTTAGGCAGCAGAAGAACAGAACAAAGAACCATTTATGAAAATGATTAAACATTATTGAGTTCTCTCAACTATATGCATGAAGTTCCCTGCCTGAGTGCGGCATTTTTCATTTCAATTAAAGCAATTTTCTGTCACTATCTAGTTCTTGCTCTCGCTTCAGAAAAACTAATAATGAGTAATAATTTACTAACAAAAATTAATGAGCTTGTCGCCTACGCGGGCTGTATGTTTTTGACATTTAGATGGATAGATAGATAGATAGATGTTCTATAAGTCTGTTCTATATCAGTCATATTTTTGGCATTGGTCAACAGGTCAGGTCACCAAGCTTTTACTCGGCTCTGATCATTGCCGTAACCCTCAACAAGGGGTGCTCCAGCTTTCTGGCATTTACCGTCTCCAATAGAGCTCCACAGCCGTCAAGCCGAGTTTGCAGGAGGAGATTTCCTGGCGTACTGTGACACAGTGATATTTGTAAAGTTCAGCCGAGTCTAGCGCTTTTGATATTTCCGTTCCCATCAACCTATTCAGGGAACTCCTGACAGCCGTATATTTCCAAAGTTCTCCAAAAGGTTCCAGGCACAAGATAAAGTACAGACATCTCAAGCCTCATCCTTGTAAGGTTTCCAGTATGTAGAAATTGTTTTTGGCCTGCAAAGAAATCTTCCTTCACTTAATATCTCTCAAGCATTAAAAAATTTCAATGCATCCCTGAGTCTTCAGTTAGGCTTCTTTGTAGTAAACTGCAATGAATGAATCTCACCACCAGGGGACAGCGTGGCTCAGACTGTTCTCCTAGCATCCAGATCACCCAGCAGTCCAAATTGCATTATATTATTAGGTCTCTTAACCACAGAAGAACCATTTTTGGTTCCCCAAAGAATCTTTCCGTAAACAGTTCTTCATATTCTTTTCTTAGTGTGAAGAACATTTTAAAAATCTAAAGAGCTTTTTTTTTTAATAAAGAATCTTTTATGCAATGGACAGTTTCTAACACTTAAAATGTACTTTTTTTTGTACCATTTTTGGTTGCCCAATTCAGTGAATAGTTCTTAAAACCATTTTCTCTTAGTATGAAGAGCATTTTAACAATCTAATCTAAAGAATATTTTTCTACTTTAAAGAACCTTTTGTGCGATGGAAAGTTTCTACACTCTTAAAAATAAAGGTTCCAAAAGGAGGCTTCGCAACGACGCCACTGAAGAACCATTTTGGGTTCCCAAAAGAACCTTGGGTGAACAGTTCTTAAAAGAACGCTATGTTTCTTAGTGTGAGGAATATTTAAAAAATCTAAAGAGCCTTTTGTGAAATGGAAAGTTTCCATGGATGTTAAAGGTTCTTCATGGAACCATTGAACCAAAGACCCTTTATTTTTAAAACTGTATACTCACTGTATAAAATTAAGGGTCTAAAAGGGGGTTTTCACAAACAATGCCATAGAAGAACCATTTTTGGTTCCCCAAAGAAACTTTCAGTAAACGGTTCCATTTTTTCTTAGTCTGAAGAACATTTTAAAGGGGTCATATGATGCGATTTCATTTTTTCCTTTCTCTTTAGAGTGTTACAAGCTCTTGGTGCATAAAGAAGATCTGTAAAGTTGCAAAGACTAAAGTCTCAAATCCAAAGAGATATTCTTTATAAAAGTTAAGAGTTAGCCACACCTACCTAAAACGGCTCGTTCGAACACGCCCCCACATACCTACCTCACTATGTGGGAAGATTTGCATAAAGCCGCCCAAATGTTCACGCAAAGAAAGAAAGCATAACTTTTATTCTCGCTGTAGTATTGTTGACGCTGCAGCCATGTCGTGAAGACGCTGTGTGCTTCGTTGTGAAAGCGAAACCACTTTGTTTGGTCTTCCAAAAGAGGACGATATCCGCTTCGCCATGCCTAGAGCTGATCTGTGCTGGTCGCTGAGGAAATACATCAACTTAGTGCTGTGGATCACCGGATATGCTTTCACCGTTTTCACCGCTCCTTCGCCAGGACCGCCGTTCTCGACCCCGCCGCCTCAGCTCACTCTTGCCCGGCCTCAGCTCACGGTAAGCCGGGGCTTTCGCTCACGCTAGGCCGCTGTGTGCTTCAATAATGTACAGTATGTGGAAAATAATGTGTTTTTTTAACTTTAAACCGCATAAACACATTTCATTACACCAAATACACAAAATAATGTTCTTTTTAGCAGCATCATATGACCCCTTTAATAATCTATAGAACCTTTTTCCACTGTAAAGAAGCTTTACTGGAATGGAAAGGGATGTTAAAGGTTCTTCATGGAAACATCAATGCCAATAAAGAACCTTTATTTTTAAGAGTGCAAATCCGATTTGTAACAGAGGCCCTGAAAATGACAATAGGTTTGAGTTAGTATCTCCCCCAGCATTGCTATTCCATAGAGCTAGGGCTAATTGTTGCTGATCACCCCTTACAGCAAATACACACATGAATGCACAGTCAAATGAACAACAGTATCAGCCCAGGCACCCGCCCCGAGAGTCTTCCTAATTTCCCCACGAGGAGCCGCGCTATCTATGAGTCGCGAATTGTGCTGATCAGCTGTAATGACAACTCGGCTAAAGAGGTTGTTTACCTCCAGTCTGCTAGCTTGCTTTAACACGCAGGAGTGTTGAAATGGTTTTGCCTGATTGCAAGGGGATACACGGATGTTTGTGTTAGGCATAGGACAAAATGGGGGATACTTCTCAATATCCACATTTTTCCTCTTTTACTTCATTTCCAACCACTGTAATTACCTCAGCACACCACGAGACAACTAAATAACCACCTCTCTCATTTAAATCAGTGGTCTTGTTTTAGGGGACCAGCCGCTTCTGTCAAGAATCTGGTTTACAACCCAATATTCTCATGGACGATTTAACAAAGGAAATGAGTGGGTGAAAATGATATAAAAGAAAAAGAATGACAATGGAGAACAGGAGAGTACACTGCTATTTGCATAACTGCCAACGGCCCCTCCAGGCTCCAAATAATGTGATAGACGAAGGGGTTATACGGGGGGTGGATAGCCTTTTCGGCATGGCTGACATCTGCTAATTTATTCGGAACAAAATCATTTTCACACAGTGTCACATGCACTCTTTTAATGACAGATGATGAATATGTGCCCTGGTGTGAATGCTGCTATGAGCATTTGCTTGCAATTTAAAGTAACATTTGGAAAAAAAAAATAGAAAAATGATGTAAGGTGGCATTTCTGTCGGAATTATTTTTTTTAAATAAAACTAATAAATCACACATGAAACCTACTGTTACATTAATTATTTTATTGTTAAAATAAATGTAGAATTATATAAACACATAAAAAAGATTACTGACAATGCTATATGTAAAAAAATAATAAAACAAATAATATAATAAATAAAAGACAAATAAACAAATTATATATATATATATATATATATATAAAATGTAAAAGCTAGCTGTATTTCAGTTAACATTTATTTTATTTTATTTTTAGTTAACGATAACGGCACCGATTTTTGACATCTGAAAGTGACCAGCAGCATCTGTCATCGCAATTACAGAAAGACTCTTATAGCAATCTCAAGATTATAATCCTAAACAGCAAGTACAGAGGTTACTCAAACTGAAGTTTCAACTGATTCATGGAAAGGGAAGCGAAAAACAAGATCTAATGATGTTGAAAATCCAGGAGCTGAACTCTCGAGTTACTCTTAAAGCAATTAAAAACTTCTAAAAGGGGGCGATGCTCAAGCCCTTGCTGATTCCTCCCTAATGAGTGTCTCGACTTCCTGCTCGTTAATGACATAAAAGCCAGTCTGAGGCACTGGAGTGGAGAAATGGTCAGCAGGGACCAGCGGACAGCTCGCTCTGGGTGACGTCTACATAAGGGAAAGGGTGGCACTATTTGACCCAGACTAATGCTGGACCACCCCAATCAGATCTGACAGAATATCGCAAATGGTTTGGAAGTAATGAGAAAAACAAAACAAAATGGTCCTTGGATATGTTTAAAACTTTATCCATGCGAGTTCAAATGAATCAAAGAGCAAAAGAGCGATGAATCAAAAGTATATTTTTAATCAAAAAGTATCACAAAAGTCAAGAGAACAGTGAGGTAGATGTAGAGAAAAGAAAAAGGTGAGCTAAAAAGAGCAGATATGGTGAGCGGTGATGACACCTAGTGTAACTGAGTCAGTGGGCACGTCGCTTTCCAATGGTAATTTCAGAGCCAAAGAACAGTGGGATGAAGCTGACACCAGCATTCTGGAACAACTTCACAGTTCTTAGCAGAGAAGAGCCTGGCTTGCCTGACATATGTTTAGAGAGGAGATCAAATATGCATCAAACGTGACACTCATATTCTAAGATTAGCCTGCGTTTGACATAAAATCAAGCAGGGAAGTGTTATTTTACAATGACAGAGAACATATTTTACATGTCTTCTGTTAACATCCAAAGAGGTATGTCTTTCCTGAGCCTATCCACGTTCGGCAAACTACGTATTAAAGTGATAAACAAATGCCGGAACATGCCGTCTGCTCTTCACATTGTTCCATGTTGCCTTCCATTTATCCACTCATCATAAACACACCATATTTCAGACCTACTTCCTCTATTCATCTCTTCCCTTATACCCACCCTGACCTTTCCAAACACATTTCCAGATCTTAACTGCCAAGTACAAATAGTGCAAAAAAATACAACAGTCAGTGCAATAGAAAAGATAAATAACCATTTTACTCATTTCCCTGAGGGACCTCTATAACACACGCTGGCTGCATAGTAAGATAACAGCTCAAAGCAGAACTGCCAGGATCTGAGTAAGAAAACTAGACCAATGGCCAGTCAAAACTAGCCGAATGAACCTAGTTGAATGATCAAAACTCAAAACATACCACTTCCATACCTAAAATACAGAATAATATTATACAAAATAAATTTTACAGATTTTTATTCCCTTATTCTGGATCATCATATTTAATACAAACCGCGGACTTGGCAACCCTAATTGTCCGTCTAAACCAGTGGTCTCAAACTCAGGATTTGTCAGTTTCAGGAGGGTCAGAGCCCTGCAGAGTTCAGCTCCAACTTGCCTGCTTGGAAGTTTCTAGTAATCCTGAAGGCCTTGATGAGCTTGTTCAGGTGTGTTTAATTAGGGTTGGAGCTGTTATCTTACCTGTGTTATGGTGTGTGCACACCAAAAGCAAAGCAAATATTCGCATCGCGTTACTTGCTCTAGATTACTCATGGGATGACTAGATACACTCGCGTGAATAAAAAAATTGTGCATGCTCTCCTTCATTTTCTGATACAGCCGGACTCATCAAACCTGACGTGTCAGTAATGCTGCGTTCAAGTCCTCCTGGGACGTTCGTACTTACGAGTTGACAAGTCGTAATTACGACGTCAGGTGCGTTCAAGTCAGTTTAGTTGTCACAAGATGGCGGTGTACCGTCTTTTAATAAATTACAAGAAAATACAACAGGGTCTGTTAACTCTGCTTATAGAAAATGAAGAGCAAAGAATTCGCATCAGGTGTGTTTTGCGTTTTTAATATTTTTAAAACATGCAACATGGCAAATCAAAAGATTTTTCACCTATAGGTGCAAAAATGATAGCATTTTTTTACTTGGATTTCATTAACTAGCTGCGTAACAAGAACATGACCAATTTAAGTTTATAGGACAACTAAACTATCAATTTAAACAAAAATTTACCGTCAACTACAGACGTTGCATCCATCGATTCCGCCATGTTTCTCATTGACACGCCCCCAACTCGGAAACTCGGGGCTTAAAGAAAATTTTCCCACTCGTAATAACGACTTTGTGGTGGCGTTCATGTGCGTTCAACTCGTAAATATGATCTATCCGACATGACTTGAACGCACCATAAGCTCTTCACTGATAAGCTTGGGCGACAACGTGTCATGCAAATTTACCGCTCGAGTTAAAGAAGACGCAATTGAGGCGAATATCGCGCGTTTGCGGCAATCGCGTCGCCTGGTGCAAATTTGCATCTTTGCATTGACTTTGTATGTAATCTACTCACGCAAATAATTAAATTCGCTTTTGGTGTGCACATACCATTAGACAACTGGTCTAAACATTCCTTTTAGCTTTTTTCATCAATTAAATTATTGACATAAATGTTCACCAGCGATAACAAGAAAAATGTGTATCATTCTTTTTACGTATTTAATTACAACATACTGACAAAAAATATGAGAAAAAAACAACATTGCAAGATATTGACAGACAATGTGCTAACAATGTTTTTTTTTTTCTTGAAGAAAAAGAAAAATCTAGAAAGAATAGGATTGTTTCAAATAATCCACTCATAGTCAATAATGTCGGGACCTACTTGAGTTGCAAGAGCTGAAGCCAAACAATGAATGAGCGTCCTTAAATTGAAGCGCTTTGCTAGCAGGCTGCTTAAGCCACATAAACTCACCCAAATCCTATAAATATGAGTTTAATACGATATTTACACGACATAAACTTAATATTACAATTTAAATCTGGACAAAATTATGCACAAGGCACACGTGAACTTGAGGTATGTTCCAGTCAGAATGTTGTGTCATGAATACTCTCTTTGTGTAGCAATGCGCTAAAACACCAAAAACGAAAAACAAAAGCATGAAGAATTCATAACCCATTCTCACGATTTGGTCGCGATTTCGTATGAATTAGTACATTGATTTGCAGGTTAACGTACAATTTTTTGAAAAAAAAAGCAAGCATGAAGGTCCACCTCTAAATTTAACTGTCAGTGGTTCAAAAACAGATCTTACGAAAACGTACAAAGGAAATCATACAAATTTATACGATTTAGCCACCAATTCGCCAAATGGTAAAATAGTTACAAACTGCATGAGAATGTGTTGACATTACAATAGTGTAATCATAATGTTATTTTAAGAGCTTTCCACATTCAATTGTCACATTATGTTAAATGTTAATACATATTGACTGAATTCTAGGATATTTCTGTCAAAAGACAAAAACTATGACTAAAACAACCTTTAAAAACTGTAAAAACTGACACTGCTATTCAAGAAGCTCTTCATTCATATCAGTGTTCAAGAAAAGCAGATGGTTACAGCAGGTCTAGAAGGGCGTCATCATCTTGGCATGGTTCATTGGAAAGAACGCTTTCAGAGATTAAGATCCACAGTGCTGGATTTATGGCAGCGGTGCTTAAACTGGTTACGGGAAGGCCAAAGCGACAATCATTTGACAGGAATTACAAGACTAATGTTCCATAATGCAGGAGAATTATAATAAAAAAGTTCTTGCCAGTAATGTAATGACATCCATATTGTAGATATCATCCTCCCCACTTCTGCATAATCAAATGCTTACTTCCCCTTTGGTCAAAGACCAAATCTTTGACCCATAATTCCTCTCTCATTATGCATTTCAATTTCTGCTGGGGTGTAAGGGATCCAGAAGACAAGGCACACCTGAAAATGGTATCAGGCCTCGCCCAAACTGGCCATCTCACTGCACAATGACTTTCATCTGGCCAGATGAACCGGTAAACAACAGCAGGCTACATCGGAGCTTAAATCGTTTTTTGAAAGCATGAAAGCAAGGAGCTACTTTAATGCCTTAGAAAGGATCACGTTTCGGCCATTTCTCTGGGAAAAATCGATAAACAGGTCATGGGCATCATCTCAAGTCCTATCACTGACCCATAAAATCATCTTCAGATGGGCTTGTTAACTCAATTTTGAAACCCATTGCTGAGGCTGCTCAACTTCCCCTCCAAAATTACAATAATACATCAACCGTTCCATTTTTGGAGCTCTGGGAATCTGGCGGAGAGTGTGCAGCGTGGACCTCCTCATGAACGGGCCTGCTTGGCAGCCAGTCAGCTCCGGGAAGGCTGCCCGTCACCATGGCAGCATTTTTTGGTGACACGGAGGCTTGATTTTAATGGACTGCATTTGGCACCAGGGAGCGACTTCAAGAGAACTTCATTTGGAGGCTCTACTCAAACACCTGCTGTAAAATATGATCTCGCATGATAATGAAAGTTCCATCGAGGGATGTCGCGTTTTAACACAGGCCGTTTAGTTCAAGTAGACCAGACAATGAAGAACTGAGCAGCAGTTCGGCTTGCCAAAGATGGTGAGACCACGAAATGTTATTAGCAACCACAATTCATTGCTTAAATCCATTAGTTCCCTTCAGCAGCACTACATCAAAGTGGAACTTTTTTTTCGACGGTCATGGGCTTATGTAATTATGGCCTCTGCCAGTTGGCAGTTTCTCAAGTAACTGTGCCCAGCTAGATATAGCGAGAGGACCACAGGAGACTGAGCAAGTTGAGGAAACCATGGAAACGGAGCAAGTCAGGTCACCGAGCCGACGGTGCCCGCAGACAGGTTGAAGGATGTAAGGAAGAGAGAGAGAATGGAAATAGGAACACAGGTACAGTCCTTCAGGTCCAATTAAAACCGCCGCATGGCTGAACTGGAGTTCGACAGCAAATGAAGAAAGTGAATATTCAGCGTTAGTAACAGATGCGTTTGGCCATAGATATGGTTGAATAAAATGCCCTGTGATTATTTTTTAAGTGAAAATTAAACAGGCTAATTTAAGGCAATAAAACAACTGTGACAGCCATCTGGAATGACGCAGGATGTATGCAGCATGAATCATAACACATTAATTGATTGTGGAATCAGTACAACTTAAGGTTAAGGTGTTATCTTTTGGCAATTTGAAGTGTAATCTAATGACGAATATGCTTAGAATATGAATTCATTTTCACGCTTGACTGCTTTTCAGTGATTGCAGCATTCCAGACCAGAGTATGTGAGTGGTAAAATTTTGTGTGACGCGAGGAGCTTTTGATAACTAAGTCATAATTTGAACGAGATGGTAAAATCGTAAGAAATCATACAAAAAAAAAATATGCCTAAAACACACAACCTTGAACTTAAATCTAAACAAAAACATGTTTTTTCTTAACTTAATTTGTATGACATGGTGAAATCTTAAGAAAATCTACAAATAAAGTATGACTAATGCATACAACCAAAACTGTGGAAGAAAGTGCCTTTTTTTGGTAACTTAGTATAACTTTTTGGTAACTAAATCTCATGAGAGGTCATTAATCGTACAACATGGTGAAATCGTCAGAAATCATACAGGAAAAAAATATGACAATCCAAAACTAAATCTAATCGAAAACTTCTCATCTCATGAGAAGTCATAATTCGTACGAGATGGCAAAATCATATGAAAAAAAAACATGACTAAAACATACAACCTAAACCTAACCAAATTTTTTTCGCAAGTTAGTTTAACTTAGACTTATAAGTCATAAATCGTTCAAGATATACATGACGTTCAAAAAATATATGACCACCCAAACCTAAATCTAACAACAAAAAAATTTAAATAAATAAATAAAAAAAATTGTTTAGTAACTTCTCATCTCATGAGAAGTCATAATTCATACAATATGGCAAAATTGCACACAAAAACATACAAACTAAACCTAACCAAAGATTTTTTTTGTAACTTAGTCTTAGTCTCATTATAAGTAAGGATTTGTATGATATGGCGAAATTGTAAGAAATCGTACAAAAAAATGTACGAAAAAACATACAAACCAAAACTTTAACCTATTTTTTTCACAAGTTAGTCTGACTTAATCTCATGTCAGACTCATGTCATGTCATAGTTCACAAGAGATAGTGAAATCGTAAGAAATTATACAAATAATAATTTGTACTGTTTGAAAAAGCATTTCATACTTAAACATACAACCCAAACATCAACCAAAAAAGTGTTTCATAAAAGTGAAGTTGCAGAATATCATACGATTTTCGCAGTCTTGTATGTATTATTGTGTTGTCATGAGAGTGTATTTCATTGCTTACTTAGAGAAGCAGCACAAATTCAGCCAAAAGAATTAAGCAGCATCATCTTCATTAACATGCTGCTGCCTTTCATATTCTCAGGGGATGTTCACTGGTTTTATTTTTTGAAAAATGAACTGGAACACAGTGGTCTGAATGGACCATAGAACATAAATAAAGGACAGCAGGAGCAGCTTCTGAATTTTCGCACAGACCTCAAGTGTTTCCTCAAGGAAATCTCAGATACATGCCAAGCTAAGCAAGCCAATGTATTATAACTGACCCCAATCTGCCATTGCTATTTATGCAGTGATACTAATATGCCCTTTCCTCAGGCTTGCTCAAACAACAAATGTGTCACTATGATGCAAAAGATCTCAAGTAGCAATATAATATGATATGAATGTCACGAAAACATGTCCAACTCACATTTCCCTCCATAATCCAAATGAGAAAAAATGAGAAATAATATTTTGCATGAAGAAAAATCTACTTTTTCTTTTTTTGCATTGGGACATTATTTTCATGATAATTTTGCACACCATTTCTCCAAAATGTCATTGCTGTAATGAAGCCAGATGTTTTACTTTGAGTTTTTTGCAATTCTCACTGGAGATTCTAATTAGGTTTCATTAATGTAATACAGTATTTTTTTTACTGTAAAATTCTACAAATATTAAATACAAAGATTTTATTCAATGATAACATTTGCATAGACATATAATAACTATTACCATAATACAGAAATATTTCATATAATTTATTTTAAATAATTTACATAACAGTACTGTATTGCAGTAATGAAATTCTAAATTGACAAGGCAATAATGTCATAATGACAAAAAATTATAAAATAAAATAAAATATAAAATAAATGGCACTAAAACAGTCTTTATTTAAGGGGGGGGTCTAATTCTATTTAATGCATTCTGACTTATTTACACTGTTAAAGAGTTAGATTCTCCTACTAAACATGGCCAAAGTTAAAAAAAAAACGAGATGGACGTATGACGGAGTATTTCTGTACCAAATACACTCTTTCAGGGTTCGTATAAGGCTACGTTTACACTGGTGCATTTACATTTTAAAACGCATAACTTTTGCTACGGTTTCGCCTGTCGTTTACACTACTCCAGCGTTTTCAACCCTGAAAAACGGAGACTTTCGAAAACCCTGCAGACCCTGTTTTAGTTTGAAAACTCCGGGGTTGCGTTGCAGTGTAAACGGACCAAAACGGACTTTTCAAAACGATGGCGTGGCTGCTCACATTCGCTCTGCGTTTCCTTAACGACCGTGTAAACAATAACATCAAGCTCACTGTTGTGCCTGCATGAATGGTCATGTGACATGTTTTCAGTTGTGTAGTGTGGAGAAAGAACGTTTCTGAAACGCAGTGAAAACGCAAGTGTAGACGAGGATCGTTTTCATTTTAAAATGCCGTTTTAAAATGAAAACGCTCTGGAGTAAACCCAAGTTTCGTAAAGTTTTTTTCAAGTATGGCCCTGCATGACATCATAAAGGATGGAATTCCTTGTATGGGCACTTCTCCCGAAAAGCGCGCACACATCAACCAGAGCGAGAGTGACAGCAGCAAATCAACCTGCTACAATCGGGCTGCAGAAGTCGTCGGCAGAGCTGTGCAGAACTTGCTCAAAAAGGATTTGTCATTTTGTTTTGAGACCACGAAATCAACAGTCACCCAGTGTTTCCCCTGCCATTATATTAGGGGGGCGGCCTGCCCCCCAAAGGCACCCCCGCCCCCCCTGAAGGTCAAGGTAATTTTATTT
>NW_015656157.1:2637760-2647762 GCF_001515625.1 Sinocyclocheilus rhinocerous
AGTCTTTGCAACTTCAGGGATCTTATCTATGCACAATCAGCTTGTAACACTCCAAAGAGAAAGGAAAACTTGAAATCGCATCATATGACCCCTTTAAGCTGCAAAACGACTATTTAAATATGCCTATGTGTTAATGAATGGCGCAGACGCGCGGTTTTGTGTACTACTCCTACTGAAGCGCGCGTGAGGCTTCCGGTGATATTAGCGTCTGCCGTCTCACTAATGAGGTGTTACATTTCCTATAGAACAGGTCTATACCTTGTTCTTTTATTAAACAAACTAAAATAGCCTTATGTTATTTATCTTATTTACATGAAGGCATGTAATTTCCGTCTCTACATTACATGGTCGCACTCTCTGCATTCCGCCCCGATGCGCGCACACACACACAAGCGTGCGCGCACACATAAGTGAGCACACTCTCACTCCCACTAGTATTTGTAAATATTAAGCTGCAAAACGACTATTTAAATATGCCTATGTGTTAATGAATGGCGCAGACGCGCGGTTTTGTGTAGTACTCCTACTGAAGCGCGCGTGACGCTTCCGGTGATATTAACGTCTGCCGTCTTACTAATGAGGACATAAATACATGAACAACATCTTCAGAACTGCTCTGAGAGTCACTTCATGAGCATTTTACCGTTTCATTTGAGTAAAACTATCCTCATATCATAATAAAATTTAATTTAACCATTAAAAAGGAGTCCAGAAAAATTAAAACGGAAAAAAACAGAACCCCCCTCCCCAAAGCCATAAACCTAGGGGAAACACTGGTCACCAAAGAAGTGTGTTTTTGGTTGTGACTTGTGAGGGAAAGATAATCTTGTTCAGCTTCCCAAAGAACCCAGAGTTAAGGGAACAGTGGATGCAGTTTGTTTCTCCGGGGCAGCAACGGAGTTGTGCAAGTGTGTTTGTTTGTTCTCGACATTTCAGTGACAAATGTTCTCACGTGTGCTTGTGACTCTTTAGCTCCGCCCACAGCATGCCTCCAGGAGCTCAACAGTTATCGGAGAGAAGCATATCTGATAAAACTAAAGACTCTTCAGGGATATGAAGGATGCAATAATACTCTATAGGTACTCAAGATTAACATGATATTGGCAGAAACTGAGTGTGTTATGTCCCCTTTAAGCAAAATGATATATTCTTATTTTTTCACTTTTGATTTTGTGGAGAAATAAGATGATGTTTTGATAAGATGTTTTGAGGTTTTATTGAAATATTTTTCTGGGTGCCATTTATGCACCGACAATGTGTCTCTTAACCTGTGAAAATGTCTGTCTTGGGGTGATACTCACTCCTTGGGGTGTTAATCATCCTGACCAATAGCGTCGCTCCTGTCCTGACCCGGCCTGTCAACACAAGCCAATGAAAGTGTGTCCTCTGAGATTCTCTCTCAGGTGGCCTATTCTTGTTCTCTCTTCCTTTTGCCCAGGACGTCCATAAACTACATTGTGACTATTTGTATGAAGGCAGGGGTCCATGTCCTCATCTGGCTGCTCTGATGCTCGTGACTCTTTAGCTCCGCCCACAGCACGCCTCCAGGAGCTCAGCAGTTATCGGAGAGAAGCATATCTGATAAAACTAAAGACTCTTCAGGGATATGAAGGATGCAATAATACTCTACAGGTACTCAAGATTAACATGATATTGGCAGAAACTGAGTGTGTTATGTCCCCTTTAAGCAAAATGATAAATTCTTATTTTTTCACTTTTGATTTTGTGGAGAAATAAGACGATGTTTTGATAAGATGTTTTGAGGTTTTATTGAAATATTTTTCTGGGTGCCATTTATGCACCGACAATGTGTCTCTTAACCTGTGAAAATGTCTGTCTTGGGGTGTTACTCACTCCTTGGGGTGTTAATCATCCTGACCAATAGCGTCGCTCCTGTCCTGACCCGGCCTGTCAACACAAGCCAATGAAAGTGTGTCCTCTGAGATTCTCTCTCAGGTGGCCTATTCTTGTTCTCTCTTCCTTTTGCCCAGGACGTCCATAAACTACATTGTGACTATTTGTATGAAGGCAGGGGTCCATGTCCTCATCTGGCTGCTCTGAGAATCACAATTGATCCTAAAAATAAGTCATGCTGACAGCTGTCAACGTCATACTCCAGCTTTATTATGGTGATAAGGCCATATGGCACATGGAGAATGTGTGCTCAAATGTTTGCAATTTGAATTTCCATCAAGAAAAACATTATAAAACATCTTGGTTTCATAGCTTGTTTATCTATTCTGATGTCTTTCAATCAGGAAACAAGTACGCTACAAAGCTGTGCTGAATAAAAGCTTTGTTCAACCTGTCTGGCATTCTGATGTTCCCCTGTTGAGAGCATCTCAAAGAAAAACAAGCTCGCATTCATATTCCAATTCATAACTTTTATAGAAATTTTTAATGGAGATTAAACCAGCACTGTTACTAGGATGCCATCCTGGGGAGGGCATTTAGCTGAAGAGTCAATATGAGAATATTAAATAAATTATGCCATTTGAAATGTACAAAAGCAATTGCCTCCACAATAAAAAAAAATAAAAAATTAAATTAAATTAAATACAATGAATACAATAACACTAAGCAGTCAGTTAACGCAAACATGCATAAATCGGCCTAGTAAAAAGATGGAGATGGAGGACAAAGATAATCTTAATATCAAATAATATCAACAATAACATTTAATAAAATACAATTTTAAAATATATTTTATAATAATGAATTTGAATTAGAAATAATAAATTATTATTATTATTATTATTATTATTATTATTCCTGTACGGGTGACACATAAAAAAGTAAAATTGATAAAGACTAAAACTGAAATAAAAAATAAATACAAATATTTAGAAAAAACAAAAACTAATAAAAATGATGAAAGCACATAACAAAATTACTAAAGCTTAAACTAAAATTCAAATGAAAACTGAAAATATAAAAATAAAAGCTTCATCAAAATATTTATAAATACTATAATAGTATATAATACTAAAATAACACTGCTAATCACTAATATCTTGACGTCTTGAATTATGTCAGATCAAAAGAGGCATGAACCAATCTCATCTTTATCTTATGAAACCTACAGCCAGATACATATAGAAACAGTTTGGATATTTAACACTGGCACATATATTTCCAGATGTGCCCCAGCTGCGCTGATATACTTTGCAGTGAGGAATGGTGATTAAAAAAATAATTAACAACACCTCTAACTAGGACGGGAATAGAAAAAAAAACATGCATAATTGAAGAGAAAATCAAATACAGACAGAAAAGCTAAATCTTCCAGACAGAATAGAAAGGATATGACTAAAAACAAGGAATGATGATATCAGTGGGAGACAGACAAGGAATGAATAAAAGAAAGAAAGAAGGAGGTGGGAAAGCATGAGAACATTATTATTCGTTCAGGTGCCCTATGGAACATTATTACAAAATATCAAATTTAATTATCAAATAAAGCCAAAAAATGTAAGAATGAAACAACAAGAAGTACATTTCATGGAAAGATGATGTTCTGCACGGTTTTGAATACATTTAGGAAGTCACTTTGGTGTCTCATTAAACTGTGCAAAGCAATAATCAAGTATCACAGTTTGTTAATTCGAGCAAAACTATATATCCCAAAGGTCATGGAGTGAGGCATTTTGTCACTTTTATGAGATATTTATGTGCTGCTGCCAACCTTGTTTATTGCAATTTTTTCCAGATGCCTCTAATAAAGAGAAAACAAGATGTAGCTGCTGGCTCATACAAGAACAATGAGTCCACTTTGCCTACAATTTTTACACACAGAGATGAGTTAAAAATGGCTGCCCAGGGCTGGCAAATCCCTGCTATGTTCCTTGTGTTTTCCTATCACTGGAACATCACTGAGGGGAGTCATTATGAAAAATGTGTTTTGTTTGGGAGAGCACAAGCTTTTGCTGCCCAAATTAACAAAAAACAGCAATGGATATTGCAGATACCTTCCAGTACTGGTTTTGCATGATGTTGCTGACTTTAGTTTTTATGGGATTAATATGACAAATTTTCACAATATTGTAGACGGGTTTTAAGAACATCATTACCATATCAAACTTTTTAAGTTGGGTTTACTACAACCAATGTCTGATGTGCAAAGTACACAAAAAAACAGGTGTAACGCAAACGTTTGTGTAGTGTTTTATTTAGGTTTAAAAATAAAACCAACAATTACAGAAAAAAAACAAGCTTTTAGCTATAAAGTTAGGGGGAAAAGTTCCACAAATGTTGTAAATTAGCCAGAATGTATTTTTTTCTCCCTCAAAACGTAGCTGCAGGTTTTCATAGTAAAAATACATTAACGTTTTAAAGCTACCTCCACAATGTTTCTAAAATATCTTCTGTTGATTCCTTTTGTACATTTTATTTTTAAGTGGGGTTTACTACACCCAAAATGCAACGTTAAATTCTTCTGTGTGAGGCACAAAGCCCTGGAAAAAAAAACAGGTGTAATGCAAACGTTTGTGTAGAGTTTTATTTAGGTTTAAAAATAACACTAACAAGTCTCTTTGTAAACCTTATTTGTTTTACAGTAAAAAAGTCCCACAAATGTTGTAAAATTGTCAAAATCTATATATATATATATTTTTTTCTCAAAATGTAGCTGCCGTTCAGTCTAGTTTAAGTAAAAATGCATTAGATTAACATTTAAAGGCAATGTTTCTCAAATATTTTCTGTTGATTACATTAACTTTTAAGTGTGGTTTACTACAACCAAAATGCAATGTTAAATGCTTCTGTTTGATGCGCAAGGCACAGAAAAAGAACAGGCATTATGTAAACGTTTAGTGTTTTATTTAAGTTTAATAATTAAATTCTTCTGTGTGAGGCACAAAGCCCTGGAAAAAAACCAGGTGTAATGCAAACGTTTGTGTAGTTTTATTTAGGTTTAAAAATAACACTAACAAGTCTCTTTGTAAACCTTATTTGTTTTACAGTAAAAAAGTGCCACAAATGTTGTAAAATTGTCAAAATCTATATATATATTTTTTTTTTTCTCAAAATGTAGCTGCCGTTCAGTCTAGTTTAAGTAAAAATGCATTAGATTAACATTTAAAGGCAATGTTTCTCAAATATTTTCTGTTGATTACATTAACTTTTAAGTGTGGTTTACTACAACCAAAATGCAATGTTAAATGCTTCTGTTTGATGCGCAAGGCACAGAAAAAGAACAGGCATTATGTAAACGTTTAGTGTTTTATTTAAGTTTAATAATAATACTACCAATAAAAAAAAAGTCTCTTTGTAATATCGTTCGTTCGTTTTTACGCAAAAAAAAAAAAAAGTTCCACAAGTGTTGTAAATTAGCCAGAATGTATTTTTCTGGTTTTTGTACAATAATTTTTGTCTGGTTTTTATAGTATAAATATGTTATATTAATGTCTTAAAACTACCTCCACAACCTTTCTGAAATGTTCTCCTTTGATCACATTAATTTTTCCTTTTTATTTTCCTTTTAAGTGTTCTATACTGCAACCAAAGCGCAACGTTAAATGCTTTTATGTGGTGCTGCATTGGTCAGCAGTGATGAATAGATCAATGACATCTGCTTCTAGACCTCCAGCAGGGTCAAATAAATATATTCCTCCCAACACCAGGGCTGCCGAAGGCCACCACATGTTGATTGTTGACTGTGATTATCAAGAGCGCTAATCAGCAGACCGCTAGCGGCCTCGAGAGCAGGTCTCCTTTCACCCTCAGTCACGGTCATTCAGATCACAAGACAGCAAGCTGCCTTGGGCTGATTCACATCATATCAAATGCAGATGATGAGCTTTAAATGCTTGGCAAAGGTCAGTGATTTCTCCTTTAAGAGACTTTTTGTTCTGTCTTTAGATAAAAATACACTTAATAAGACAAGCAGATGTGTGTTAACCCAACAGCACTTTTCATCTCTTCACAGATGAACTGTTTTCAATGGTAAATTCAGCATAATTTGTCCATATACTCAGAGTCGTAAGGGGAATTGTCTATTCCCAGAAACCCTAGAGGCAAGAAGTAATGGAGGTAAATGGAGGAATTACTTAAGACATACAAAAAAAGGCAACAGGTACTTCGATTTCTCTGAAGTGACAACAATGATTATGTCAAAAATGTAAAAAATAATTACTAAATACTGACTCGACACTTCCCCATCTGCCATTGATCGGAAAATCAGACAGTCTGCCTCAGACTCACGCCATTGGTTGAGCAACTGTTGCTACGTAAGACTAGTCAGGACGCTCAAACAGTACTATGGTTGCTTCGAAACTGCATACTTTCCTACTACATTATAGTAGGCGAAAAACAGTATGAGTAGTTTATCCGAATTGAACGCATTCATAAAACCGTAGGTGAAAAGTATTCGGATGACCTACTATTTCAAGCAAGATTCTGAAGTGTGCAAACAATGGACATTTTATTATCCCATGAGGCCATGGGAGAACATCTATGAATGGCGACTCAATTGATGCTGGTAGGTTACTAGATTTAAAAATGTAAAAGTAACTTGTATTTCATCACTGATCACTGACAAATATTCATCACTGATTTTGGAGAGGCTAGCAATAGCTAGCTAGCTTTGAAAGCATAAGATCCCACCCTCCCTGCAAATCACTCTCGAAAGCCACACCTCCTCCAAAACACAAGACCGCGCACAGGCAGAGGCTAACCAGCGACACGATGAGAGACGGCGTTGGTGGAGGGTTGAATGCAATGCTATCAGATTACCTCATGTCTCATTCACCTGTGAGAAAACATTACAGTATGAAGTGCATAATATTACAATAATAACGCCTTCCATTCTCACTCTGTCTGCAATAGCGTTATAGAATGCGCCGATTGCGTATCGTGTCTGTGTGAACAGGGTGCGCGGAGGTATGCAAATAATACATACGTTGACAGGCAGGTAGGACAGCCTATCGTAGCCCTTGCTTGGACTGAGGAATATGATTGGACAAATATTTTATGGTCCTACGCCTTCCACAGATGATATAAATACATGTAGAGCACTTAACTTAGTGATTGTTATTAGGATGTGAAGCGACTTTCAACCAGCATAACAAAAAAATGTTCTTGAACCAAATCACCTACCCTGCCTTTAATTAGGGTTTATAAAATTGTGCATATGTCTCCAAAATCCTGACATTTTCTATCAGCAAACAGCACCTTATCCTGAGAATGACCCACAGCTGATTTGATTAAATTAAATAATGTAATAAATGTAAACTAAGCATTAAAACAAATACAACATCTGTGAGCTATAAACCAAGTATGTTCGCGGAGCAGAGGAGGACATGGGCCAAATTATAACTCTGGGTTTCTAGACTGTCAGCTTTTGCCAGAGCATAATGGCTTTGTAATAAGCCCAACCAAGCGAGACCCAATTACACCGTCTCTGGCGAAACAAAAAGGGACAATTAAGGACAAGCATGGTGGCAGAAAACAGCTAAAATGTTGGCCATCCACATCCGTCAAACTCTACAAAGAACTTGAGCTGGAGCAGAACAGTCCGGATGTTTCATCTGGAAGAGACAGCGGGACATTGCTCTGTCTGACGAAATTCAACATATAATTAATAGAGCTCAAGCACATATTCACATTTCCTCAATTCATGACTGGTCAACTGTTCCTTTCCCACCCCTCATTCTCTCAGAAACTGCCATGCTGTCAAATATGTATGTTGTTGACTTCATAGGAACTTGTTGCAGTCCCACTGTTTCTATGGTGACTTGGCCATATATCAGTCCCTGACTCGCAGCTGTTCTCCGCTAATGGAAATTGTACCATGTGCTTGTGAAAACAGCTCTTATCGATTCTTTTAACAGCTGATAGTTCCCCACTACATGCTGCAATCCAATCGTCACACCTAACCGATTATATATCCCATACCTGATGCGTTTCCTGCGTGATTACCACTCGAGTCCTAAAATTACCCATACCCCCCTTCTAGTACTCTTTTTCCACCCTGCTGGAATGTGTGCTAGTTTTCAGGAGAAAAAGCACAAAGGAAAAGGTCTTAACATGAAATTCCTTTCTAAACACACTTTGCTTCCATAATCGGATGTATTTCTGAGTAAAACTTGGCATTTAATGAGACCAATGAAATGTAGGGCATTCTTGCAAGATCTTTAAATTTTTATGAAGCAGAAATGAAACAATTTTCCAAATAAAGCAGAGAAGTAAAGGACAAAAATGAAGGATAGTGACTCAAGGACATCTCAATCGAGCACAATTTCCCAGTTTCTTGAGGACCACATGCCTGCATGCATGAAGGTGCTTTCCTCATAAACAAACCCACCTCCCCCATCTCCAACATCTCATCTAGTCTATCAGAAATAGAGACACTTCATTACGCAGCAGCATGGCAGTGAAGACACTCATTAAACACATCAGGGGGAGAAAAACTAAACACTGTCAATCTTATCCAACAGCCTCCCCCCTTCACAGCCCCAACCACAAGCAGTGATGAAACTCATTATATGTGTCAAAGGGAGAAAAAGAAATACTGTCAGTCTCATTCAACACCTTGACTGAAGAATACACAGATGAGGAAAAATCAACCAACCTTTACCTCTAAATTGATGTGATACAGAGAGATTTGGGCCTGATTAACATATAATAAACTACGATCTATAGGCCTAATAGAGATTTGATTTGACAAACAAACAGTGAAAGTGACTAGTCAAAATTAGTAAAACTGAAATGTCTGTGTTGTATACCCAGTCATTTTGTCTGTGATTAATATATCCTCTTTATAGCTCAGTAAATGAGGCTCTATATGAGCTGACTCAGGTGGACTAGCTCGGATGGATAAGCAAAAGAGGCTAAAATAAAACGAACATTAAAATCCTCATAACATTAAAATCCTCCTGTGGCAGATAAAATCCTTTATCTGCCACTCTGCCCTTTTAGTGCCTTAATAATCAAAAATGGATGTATTTAAAGGGATAATTCACCCAAAAATGAAAATTACCCCATGATTTACTCACCCTCAAGCCATCCTAGGTGTGTATGACATTCTTCTTTCAGACAAATACAATCAGAGTTATATTAAATAATGTCCAGGCTAATCCATGCTTTATAATGGGAGTGGATGGTAGCCCAAAATTTGAAGTCCAAAAAATTGCATCCATCCATTATAAAAGAAGTCCACACGGCTCTGGGGGGTTAATAAAGGCCTTCTGAAGCGACGCCATGCGTTTGTGTAAGTAAAATATCCATATCTACAACTTTATAAATCTTAATCTCTAGCTTCCGCTAACTGTCGTACGCACGTTCACGAGAGAGTGGCGTCCAGCGGATGACGTAGCACATAGGCAAACGCGGAGACGAACGCGGAAGTGACGAATGTGGAAGCGCCGAGGAGAGAATGAAACAAAACACCGGTCACGAATTAGTAGTACAAAACGAGGATTTGTAAAGAAAAATGTCGGAGGATTTCAAACTTGTTTCTCGTGAGACTAGCATATTCTCACCGGAGCTTATGCTACTCCTATGTCCTACGTCATCCGCTGGATGCCACTCTCTCGTGAACGAGCGTACGACAGTTAGCGGAAGCTAGTGATTAAGGTTTATAAAGTTGTAAATATGGATATTTTTCTTACAAAAACGCATGGCTTTGCTTCAGAAGGCCTTTATTAACCCACTGGAGCCGTGTGGACTTCTTTTATAATGGATGGGTGCAATTTTTTGGACTTCAAATTTTGGGCTACCATCCACTCCCATTATAAAGAGGATTTGTAAAGAAAAATGTCGGCGAATTTTGATATAAGCCAAGAGGACACTGGTTTTCCTTTGCTGTAAACAAAACTTGTTTCTCGTGAGACTAGCATATTCTCACCGGAGCTTATGCTACTCCTATGTCCTACGTCATCCGCTGGATGCCACTCTCTCGTGAACGAGCGTACGACAGTTAGCGGAAGCTAGAGATTAAGGTTTATAAAGTTGTAAATATGGATATTTTTCTTACACAAACGCATCGCGTCGCTTCAGAAGGCC
>NW_015656157.1:2647841-2654247 GCF_001515625.1 Sinocyclocheilus rhinocerous
AGCAAAGGAAAACCAGTCTCCTCTTGGCTTATATCAAAATCTTCCGAGATTTTCTTTTACAAATCCTCGTTTTGTACTTCTAATTCGTGACCGGTGTTTTGTTTTGCTCTCTCCTCTGCGCTTCCACATTCATCACTTCCGCGTTCGTCACCGCGTTTGCCTACGTCCTACATCTTCCGCTGGACACCACTCTCTCTCTCGAACGCGCGTACGACAGTTAGCGGAAGCTAGAGATTAAGGTTTATAAAGTTGTAAATATGGATATTTTTTCTTACACAAATGCATCTTCTTTTATAATGGATGGGTGCAATTTTTTGAACTTCAAATTTTGGGCTACCATCCACTCCCATTATAAAGTATGGAATAGCCTGGACATTATTTAATATAACTCCTATTGTATTCGTCTGAAAGAAGAATGTCATATACACCTAGGATGGCTTGAGGGTGAGTAAATCATGGGGTAATTTTCATTTTTGGGTGAACTATCCCTTTAACTCTGCTCTTATATTAGAGGTATTTGCATTTATGAATCATTTGATCAACTATGGTAAACGTGAAATCATAATTGACTGTATTTACTTTCATAATACATGTTATCACTGTACATTATTCCATAGAAAAACAAAGTTTTTATAAAAATTTAACTAATTGCTCAGTTCTGAAATGACTATCCTTTTCGGCTGACGTCACCAAGTCCTCCGCACTGTGCACGAAGCGTGACGCCATTTAACTGACTACAAAGACTATAGACTTACTTTAATATTATTAAACTTACTTAGAGGAACTTTGCCAGCAATTTCTTTGTCAACACCGAGCGCGGAAATATGGCTTGACATGACACAGTCCAGCACAAAACACGCCAATCAGAAGAGTTCTCCGTTTGAGCAGAGAGAAGCTGATGGTTATAAGAGCGTAAAATTAAGAAGACCTCGTATGGTGGTGCTTCAGCAGAGGGCATGTTTTTTCATGTTTTTCCTTGTGGAATTTGATGGATTTGTCCTATAATATCCGCTAACAAAAGACCAGTCGATATTTGGCAATATATACCTCAGTATGGTTGGGGCTACCCAGCGGAAATAGAAACTAAGCGACCGTTAAAACGCTTGTTTTGATTGGTTTGGGGGGGAACACTGCGCATTGCCTGTTATTGGGGCAACAATGAGTTTTTGTCTCATTTTTATATCATGTGATATAGTTAGCAATATCACACGAGTGCTGTTTTAGTCCCGAATAGCACGGGTGCAAATGTGATACTGATTTTATACAACAGTTCAAAAAATAAGAAGTTATATTTTAAACACAATCTGTTTTGGCTCAGCTTTTGCCAACGAAAATATTACCTGGCTATAAAGCCAAAGTAGAAGTGTTTTGTGTCTCTGAGCAACACGAATCGGGTGAACCAATGATTCAATGGCCCATTCATAAATCGAGCCATTTACTTAATTCCTGAATGAATCAGCAGTTTGAACGAATTGAATGAATGAATGAATCAATGACTTACTCGTTAAGACATTTACCGCCACCTACTGGCAGTTTTAGTTTCTCATTTAGAGTATTTAATTTAATTAAAAATGCTTTTGATGCTTTGATGTTTTTCTCATTTAACACAATATTTTAAATGTCACAATATAACTTTAATATTTTGACAACGTTTCTAACCTATATTTTATATTCTGAATAGCATATTATCATACTAATATTACTAGGCCTATTTCTCTAGGCTTCAAACAGTTTATTGTTTTGTTTATTATTCATTTAGCACACTTAAAAAGATTTTTGGCTCTGGCCTGAGCCGTGGCCCAGTGGTTACATTGAATAATTGTGCTCACGTGGGCTCGAGAGTTTGAGTCTAGCTGGATCACGTTTGATAGATCTGGATTGATGGTACATCAGACAGTTTCTGGCATCAAAGCTGAAGAGACAGATGGTGTGTGACAGTATTTTGCTTGACCAGCTGAGAACAATGACAGTGGATGACTCTATGTAAATCGTAAATTGTAAATCGATGGATCATTAGACATCAATACATGAGGCCCTAAAAGGGTCAGAAAATACTCCTATTGAACTGACTGAAGATATTCAGCACACTTGTATCACAACCCCGCACACACCTCTGTTGCACTCTTGACAAACTGAGTAAACTGAGATTTTGCCTCCATAATCTAACTTTAATGGTTGCCACCATTAGAAGTAATGCATTGCCTGGTAACAAACCACAAATCAGGCAGGCTGCTCCGTTATTGCATTTGGAGTCTTGGCCTATAAATAAACACCAACGCCCAGCAGAAACGAAACACCATAATAACACCTGTTAACTCCTATCCAGCAACTTTTTCTTCATGTGATGCAACTGTTGGGTCGAAAAGGTGTGCAATTTTGAATAAAGAAGAAACGATAAGTTTAACATATAATATGTGAGGAACACTAGCCGTTAGCATTCCTTTTCATCAGAATGTGAGGTGCAGGAACCCTCGGAGTAGGCGGTTTGAAATCTGTCATGTTTTTTGAGCCAATCATCTGCCATATGACTAATCATTTTGAAACAGGAAATGATGTCATGACAGTAGCGATTGTTTGAATCGCACCCAAAAACGTGCATGCTAGCCCTTGACTAGCGACTATCCTAAGCTGTGATGTCAAAAGCAGCAGAAAAAAAATTAAGTCGTTTTTTACACATTTAAGAGACACATTAAAAACGACATTATTTAATGCAATATAATGAGACATTAGTGTTTTATCCACCTTATTTTTAGCGCACAACATTTTTAACTTGAATGTGCGAGGCTTCCAGTTGTTAACTGTACAAAAACAGTTAGGCAGTTTTACCGTTTTACTGTTTACTGTACTTTGTTATTCTTCTAGTTATTTACAGCTAATGATTCGGAAGCCTCGCCATTCACTCTCACACCAACCTGCTGCCATTCCTGAGCAAGCTCTGCACTGTGTTTAATGAGTGAGAAATAGCATACTTCTGCATTGAAATTAGTGGATACTGTATGGAGCTTGTAAAAATATTTCATTAAAATGCTAGTTTTGAATGGCTGTCAATGGAGAAAGATCCTGTCGACTCGAAAATCCAATTTTTGTAACCCAATGTTGTCCATCTTGTATCGGCATCAATACCCGACGTCAATACCAGGATGCAAGGGCGATTGACATACGAATCCCAGGGTGCACAGTACGAATCCACAAATCAATCTGTTTAAAAAAAACTATAATAGAAAAGCCAATTGTTGCATTCACACTATGTGGTTTCCATGCAAAATCAACGTTATTAGCTATGAAGGTTTTAAGTTACAGCAGGAACATTAATCTCCCCTGAATCCCTGCTGTAAAACCTCAAATCCTTAAATCCTATTATTCCATCCTCCCTTAAAAAGTGTATAATTTGCCTCGTCTCCTGCCGACCACCATATTTTAAACGCTGTGGGCTGGTGTGAAGAGCTCCAAGGGCCTCTCTTGCCGGAAAGCCCAGTATGGAAAGGAAATCTCGTGCTGCTCGGGCTTCTGATCAAAACACCATTTGTTCGGTGTCATTTTTGAAATATATTCTCCGGTTACATCTGCTAGATCTAAACCTCACAAGAGTATGAGGCAATTTGTCAGATGTTAGATTGAACTGACACTTTTACATACTGATAATGCTTTAAAGCAATTCTAACACATGCCATATTTCACTCAACAGAGGAAACAGACGACCTCCAGCTTGTTTAAAGAGCAAATCGCTGGCCATGATGTTGCCATCACAACGTCCAGGAGCTAAAATGTCACATCACCTTTGTCAACATGCCTAAATCACCAACAAACTGCTGTTAGAGACAGCTGAAGTGGACCGTTCCTTCCACCTGTTCGCCCACATTTCCAGGTTATTAAAGCATGTTGATCATAATTAATGTGTCTTATTTTTGTAAACAGGAAAGCAGTGAGGAAATTAAGTTAGATGCATTTTCTTTAGACAGTCAGGGATATTACAGCCGTCCTTCTGTGTCACAAATCGCATTTACTTAAAAGTTAGACTTGAAAGGATGGTGGAAATATTACTCAGCCTTACTAGGATCTCTATTAAGATGCATTTAAACACAAATCTGTCTTAAAAGGTTTTGTATGTACAATTTGGTCACATTAAGAAGAAAAAAAGAAGAAGGAGGGGGAAAAAAAGAGCATACCTGAGATAACGCAGTGGCTCTATGGTCTCAGGTTCTTTCTCGTTGGAGCTGTGGTTCATCTTGATTGATTTAGCCGTGCTTATCTCTAGCAAAAGCCACCCTCTTTTTGCTCTTTATTTTCTCACTGTGTGCCCTGCTTCTGTCTACAGGCTTACTGGCTGATAAACCCAGGCTCCACGCGTAGATCAGCTACTCTTGCTGGAAGTGTCAGCCAATTAAGAAGCAGGGAGACACCGGGAGCACCATCTGATTGGCTGAGCATCCCTGATGCTAGAGAGCTCAGTCAAGCACGAACTGCATCCCTTTCAGATGTAGCATCCACAGTACGAGAGTGTGAATATGTCTATTTCAATTCAAACGCTTATTCATCACAGTGCAGCTTTGGCACATTATTTATGTATAATAATACACGTAATACTACTGGTCATGCATATATTCATGCAGTGAGGTATTAATATTCAAGGTTTGACCATTTAGAATGATTTTAGAGACCAATATAAGACTAATTCATTTCAATTGTGATGCTGCTCACAAATAAAACAAACAGCATTACATTTTAAAGTGCTTAATCTTATTATAAATATGCATGAATTGGCTTATTTACATTTAAAATGAGCAATCAGGCTACAGTTTAGCGCCACACTGCCGTTTAGAGGTCATATCGTGTCATTGCAGGCACAACGACAATTATTGAAACTAGGGATATCTAAAACTAATGAGAGGCATTTGTGCACATACAATTAGAATGAATTTAATGATCAATTCCAGCACTCACCGGCCATGAACCTGATGTAGGGCGTCGAAATAGCACGTTCAGTGCTCGACAAAATGTATTTTTGCTCATCATATTGGTGGATTACGGAAGTTTCTGTGAGTGTTCCCGAGACATATTGTATAAGTAACCTATCTCGAATATTCAATGGTCTCTCTTTGCACATCATTAAAATGATGGTTGCAGAATCATTAACGAATTGCACTGATAATCATTGCTGTTAATAGTGTTCACCCTCTGTTTGATTAACTAACTGCTTGAATTTTACCGTACATTTCTGCCATATGGACATCAACTTGAGATAGTCACCACTGATAAGTTATTACTAAATATGTAGAAACTTTAATTTTCTGTAAAGCTGCTTTGTAACGATTTGCATCGTGAAAAGCGCTATACAAATTAACTTGAATTGAATTGAATTGAATAGCTCGAGGTGCCTGTTTCCCGCAGAGTGAAAAATAAAAACGGCCATTTTAAAATAATGTTTAAAGTAAGAAGAGTGAGATAATCCCCCGATTTCACAGACAAGGCTTAAGCTAGTCCCAGACTAAAATGCATGTTTGGGCTGTCTCGACTTAAAATATCTTGCTCTAACATATCTTAAAATATGTCAGTGTCATTGTTCTGTGTCAAGATGCACACCTGTAATGTTTTCTTCTAAGGCATTTTTGTAAAAGTTGCTTAAATATCTTAATTTAACTAAGGCCTAGTCCTGGTTTAAAATAAGCCCTGTTTGTGAAACCTAACTTGAATTGAATTGAATTGAATAGCTCGAGGTGCCTGTTTCCCGCAGAGTGAAAAATAAAAACGGCCATTTTAAAATAATGTTTAAAGTAAGAAGAGTGAGATAATCCCCCGATTTCACAGACAAGGCTTAAGCTAGTCCCAGACTAAAATGCATGTTTGGGCTGTCTCGACTTAAAATATCTTGCTCTAACATATCTTAAAATATGTCAGTGTCATTGTTCTGTGTCAAGATGCACACCTGTAATGTTTTCTTCTAAGGCATTTTTGTAAAAGTTGCTTAAATATCTTAATTTAACTAAGGCCTAGTCCTGGTTTAAAATAAGCCCTGTTTGTGAAACCGGGCCATAAAGTCCTAATTACAGGAAGTAAATAACAATAATGGGATATAAAGTCACAGCTACCTTTATATTACTCTGAGGTGGAAACTGCTATTGATAATTTCAGTTATTTATTTATTTATTTATATTTTTTGGGGGGTGGAAAGGAAGCCATTCTACAGTCATGGCCAAAAGTTTTGGCAGTGACATAAATGTTGTGCTTTGCAAAGTTTGCTGCTTAAGCTTTTGTGGTGTTCATACACATTGTTTCTAGATTATTGTGTAGAGTGATCAGATGCATTTTAAATAATTGCTAAAAGCTTCATTGGCCAAAAAATGAACACAGTTTTTGACACAAAATGACCAGCTAACATTAATTGACTAATCATATCAGCAGCACAAGT
>NW_015656157.1:2654897-2682787 GCF_001515625.1 Sinocyclocheilus rhinocerous
AAGATCATTACATTGAAATTTTGGATCCGTGGCCAGGCAACTTCCCGGATCTCAATCCCATAGAGAACCTGTAGTCAGTCCTCAAAAGGAGAGTGGACAAGCAGAAGCCCACAAATTGTGATCAACTCCAAGAACTATTAAGGCAAGAATGGATCGCCATCAGTCAGGATTTGGCCCAGAAGCTAATATCCAGCATGCCAGAGCGAATTGCAGAGGTTATGAAGAACAAGGGTCAACACTGTAAATATTGACTCCTCATATATTTTTTGCCAATAAAAGCCTTTAAAACTTATGATATGCTTATCTTTGTTTTTCAGTATACCATAGAAACAACATGTGGAAAAATAATCTACAAATACTGAAGCAGCAAACTTTGCACACAAAATTTATGTCACTGCCAAATCTTGGCCATGACTGTACAACAATTGATAAAAACTTGTTTAAGCACCTTTTCTAAAATGATCATAGGGTTCTCAACATCAATCAGTCAAGTCTTGTTAAAATTAACAAAATACTATATTAGCATAATGTGGATTTAATGGGGTACAAATAAAAACCTGAGGGCTAAATGACTGTTTCTTCTTGTCCATCAGTTGCCCCTGGACACCATTTTGTATATGTTCTAATATGACATCATAAATTAGAATGCTGATATCTCTCAGAATGCAGTATAATTCAAATCCCTGTTACATAAAATACTTGGCAGCAAGGGTGAGGAATGTGATCCAAACTCAAGCCAAAGTATTCATGTGGTTGTTGTAAACTCCTTTGAGATTTAAAACAATGTCTGTTAATGACGTTTTGAAAGGCATGGGCTACAAATTCATAGCCGAGATTGGTGAAGGCAGTTTTTCCCAAGTCAAGCTCGCCACCTCGCAGAAGCACCACTGTAACGTGGCCATCAAAATTGTGGACCGCGTAAAGGCCCCAAAGGATTTTGTCCAGAAGTTTCTCCCAAGGGAACTGGTGATTTTGAGACGAGTGAATCACAACCACATTGTCCAAATGCACGAGTTAATTGAGGTGGCTGGTAAGCGACTGTGTATCGTGATGGAAGCTGCAGCAAAAGATCTCCTTCAGAAGATACATGAAGTGAACCGCATCCCAGAAGACCAAAGCAAAAACTTGTTCTCTCAGATGGTGAGTGCCATCAACTACCTCCACCAAATGGATATCGTCCATCGGGACCTCAAATGCGAAAACATTCTGCTGACAGCCGAAGAACAAGTTAAGGTCACAGACTTTGGTTTTGCCCACTGTGTTCAAGACCCTTCAGAGCTCAGTCATACCTTCTGTGGTTCTGCAGCCTACACTCCACCAGAAGTCATCATGGGAATGCCGTATGACCCTAAGAAGTATGACATATGGAGCCTCGGGGTGATTCTATATGTCATGGTGACTGGATTGATGCCATACGATGATACCAACTTGAGGCGACTTATCCGTCTTCAAAGGAAGTCTTTGGTTTATCCGGAGGGCGCTGGTGTTCAGGAACCATGCCGGGTCTTCATCCGTACTCTGCTCCAGTTCAGTCCTTCCAACACGTCCAACCATTCAACAGGTGGCAGAACATCCGTGGCTGCAGATGGGAAAGAGCTAAAAGCACACGAGCTAATAAAACAAAGTGTGCAAATACAAAGAAACACAGTGTACAAAATACATGCAGCTGGGAGTGTTTGCCTGTTTGGATAGACCTAATATTTGAATTCCAGTCACGACTGAGGAAAATGATCAGTCTTATTGTTTTGGGAGAACAGTCTGAGGCAGAATAGCAATAGATTAATGGAGAAACTATAAAATACACTACTCAAATAAGAAAGTAGGGGTTGACCGATCTTTGTATTGGCCCATGATGATACTGATATCTACAGTGCAAGGTGGCCGAAGAACAATGTAATACAATTTTATTTGTAACGATTAAGATGCATCCAAAATTAATGAAATTTGCAAAATTATTTAGCATTTTTATTTATTTCAATATTATTTCCTATACTGTTTATATACTTAAAGTGTAATGTATTTAATTATATTTTTTAAGAAAATTAAACGTAACATACTATATATATATATAACAATTCAAATGCTAAAAACACACAAAAAAACATTTATTTCCCCCCCTCAATAACTATTGTTTTTCTTGAACATAATCAGAATCTTGAATCTTCTGTTATCACAAAACAAATTGCGGTTCGTAAACATTTCGTGGTTCTGTTAATAAAATTACTAAGCTCACAATGCAGGGACTTAAAGTGGGGGGGAAAAAACAGATGCACTCATGTTGTTCTAAAACCATATATTTTTATTACATTTCTATAACATTAAAGACTACTTTTATGGTATTTTTTTTTTTTTTAGAACTTTGACTCATTGGTCACTATGATTTTGTGTGAATACAGCTGCAACAATATTAAAAATAAATTGAAAAATTGTGCCTTCTACTTAAAGATAACTGCAGTTAGGTTTGGAACATGAGAATACTGCAAGTTTTATTTTATTCCTTAATTTATTTCTATATCCCTCACATCCTTATTTTCATTCATGTCAAATTGAAACATGTTGTCCACCCCGACCAAAGGCAATTTCACACTCCATCACACACTCGAAAGTTGATTAAATTCATTCAATTAGATTCCAGTTTGAAAAATTCACACTTAAAATACACCCACCCAACAGACCAAACAGGTTAAAATTAGTTTTTATTATAATTATTAACTGATTTTTTTTTTGCAAGTTTTTGTTTTTTTTGTTTTTTTGCAATTCATAAAAGAGATGCTACACAATAAACGACGGCAGGTATATGGAATGGTGTTAGTTGTCAGCAGCAGGCAGTAGTCAGAACAGCAGTCAGAAACGGGGGCCTCTGTGTCCGAAACACTCCACAGGCATTCAAGATCACTGAACAGATCACCTCGAGAAAAGGAAAAACAAATCGACTGAAGCAGAACTGACTCGACATGTTCGTTGGACTGCGATGACTAAGGACCCGAGCTGTTGTATATAACATACATAACTGTTTAGCTAAAATACCGAGCTTACTGCTAGCAAATCAAATCAGATGAAACGAAAAATAAGAGATGGTAAAAAATAACATGACCACCACCTAACAGGTAGGACTCAATTTCATTTAGCTAAGATTGTGTGCTACATTCAATAAGCAGTAATTCTTTCAACCCAAACATTTCCTTTAAGGAAAGATTAAGCCGTGACTTAAGCGCCACGACTTCCAACAGGATCTAAAATGGTAGACAGGACATGAATGAACTGCGCATTAGACAAAAAAAAAAAAAAAACTGCATTTGAACATCCTAAATACAGTCCAATCTTAAATTCACAAGGCTTTGAAACTATTTGGGAAGGAGCTAACAGGATATCCTTCATCTAAAGTGACATTTATAAATAACACAACATCCAAGTATTACCTAGATGCTGTTAGAAGAAAGCCTAAGGGGGAGCACATCACAACGGTAACTGAAAGCGCAACATAATATATCAATTGTTCCTATTAAAAAAAAAAAAAAAAAAGAACAAGCTACCGTCAGGCTCATCTTATAAACAAATCGCTCAAACATGAAGGTCTAGAAATAGTCCTGTTGCGGCTGCTGCTTTTTGTTAGTTACATCCATCTCTGTAACCATCCCTGATGCACAATTCTTGGTTAAATGTCTTTTATAAGCTTACAAAGGAAAAAAGAAACAACCCAAAGTATTTAAAAATACACACTACACCAGCAGATGTATAACCACCTCAACAGTATAACAATTCCTTAAACTTGTAGCCTTTAAAAAAAGGCCATTTTGAAAAGGGTAGAATGAGTCCACAGTGAAGCTAAAAAACAAAAAAGCAATGTACTGACATCAAATACACAAACATACACTCCCCATATCTGTTCAAGAGACGCTGTGGATCGGAAAATCATAGCTGAAGCGGTCTCATAGCGTGTAGATGGTCCACAAAAAGGTCAATCCCTGGTGTCACGCAGGAACTCTGCGGTCTTGTGTCCTCCACTTCCTGTGGAAAAAGTGTCCATGAGCCTCTAAAAACATTAAACGGAGGCTCTAGTTTCACATAATGGAGCAATTACTCCATCTGGAGGGCAGAGAATTGGGAGTTGTGGGTGACGTGTATTGGTGGGATTCAGTAGATAGATACAAAGGCCTGTAGAAAAGGTCCTTGCGTCTTCTTGAACACTGATCCCGGTACAGTTCTCGTCTAGGACACTTGCTGGCCTATGGGGTCTTACCTTAGACTGTACAACGAAGGGTCTTGGAACAAAGGAGAGAGAAAATATAATAATTTTTTTTTTTTTATTATTGCTTAATGGCTGGTTGTCTGATACGGATAACCGACCAAATGTCCAAAAAAACAGGATTATAATTATGATTTATTCAGGGCACTATTTCCATGTGTTTGCCGCTTGGGAAATGGAGCGGGAAGGGATCATGTCCAAGAGGTACTCTCGCTGACGGTCCACCGGAGATGTCGTCCTGTGCACGGACAGACTGGGGTTGACATAAGCCATGGTGACACCTGTTGAGGGAGAATGTGAAGTGGTTAATGATTTTGAAAGGATGACTATGAAAATTTCTATAAGATTTGTCTGAACAAAGAACGTCTGAAGAGTTTTAATGACCTGCATTTCAAGCTAAATTAGCCATGCCTTTAAAAACAAGGTTGCATGGTAACAGGGTTGATAGCAATTACTATCCTTATGGCAATGGTCATGACACTACAAGGTGTTTTTTTTAATTAATGATGCTATTTTTTTTACACATACCCATTTAAATAATCAGTTGTTTACTATGACAAAATTGTGATAACAGGGATGAGAAATTTAAGATTTTCTGCTTCTGACATGCCTAATAATGCAAGATTAATTAACAGAAAATAAATATTTACTTATCCGTGAAAAGTAGACATTAATTAACAAATTTGGATAATCAATAGTTATAATGGCAACAGGGTGGACCATTTAGGATTGTCCACTTCTTACACATCTAATAATCAATGAAAGATGAAGTGATTAAAAGAAGAGTCTTGCCCATGAGGAGTTGAAAAGATGACGTCATAAGAGTTTTTGATTAATTCACACCGATTAATAGTATAGAATTTTAATTAGTGATAGTTATGATTGGTAACAGGGTTGTCAATTAGTGATAAAAAGAAAAGAGGCTTTAATTTGTTCATGAACAGTGGAAAGGATGATGTCATATGATGGTTTTTAATGAATTAAATAATACCAAATTTTAATAATCAACAATGAGGGTTGACAATTTAAGACTGACACTTTTTTAATGTATTGTATGATAGTGATGAGTATTAAAAAAAAAGAGAGTATTTGTATTTATTTAGTTGTAGTTGTATTTTATGTAGTTAGTTGTAGTTGTATTTAGTTTACTTGTCCATGACTGGAATGGTACATCATTTTAATAATTAATAGTTCTGTCATGATAACTCTCGGAGGGATTGGCATGGTAATGTACATGACAATGTTAATGTATTTTGTTTTGGTGGAATAGATCTGCTACGCTGCTGCTGCGGCAGAGCAAGTACCGAGATTTGCTACTGCCAATACATCCACAACATGCTGCTGTAAGCATGTAAGAAATATTGCTGCTGCAAATATAACATACATGAAATAACCCCCATATAGCATACATGAATCACCTCGTAGATAGCAACAGGGTTGGTAATTTAAGATTATCCAATTCTTACACACCTAATAATATATTAATATTATAAAAAGCTTTTTCTTGTACTTCTTCAAGAAGAGTTAAAAGGGTGATGTCATATGACCGTTTATGATGAATCAAATAGTATAGAACTTCAAATAATTAACAGTTGCGTTTTAACAGTAAACGGTTGAATTTTTTTCCCCCCATATTTTTCTGGAAAACTGGGAAACCCAAGCTGGAACAGGTTAGTCTCAACTAACTTTTAAAAATAAATTCTATTTTTGTTGATGTGTTTAGAAAAATGCGTTTCACACATTAACAGGAGCACTTTTGCCTCATTTTTGCAGGTTTGCCCCTTTGCAGTCAATCAGCTCAATATATACACTAAAAAAAAAAAAAAAGATGTGAAGATACAGGAAATGAGGAGACAGGAAGGGGCGGATTTCAAAAAAAATTTTTTTTAGTAGGCATCATCTACCTGCAGTGCCGCTGTTCTGTTTCCTCCAGGTATTGGTGGTTGGGTTGCTGCTGCTGGTGCCCTTTTCCCCTGCCCTCATGGCATGCTTACCTGGCCTGCTGACCAGCGAGGCGGCCGTGACGGCATTCTGGAGCTGGGAGGATGTGGAGAAGCTGTGGCTCACCCTGCGTGCGCCCGCACTCAGCGCCTGCTGTACGCTACGGGACAGCTGGCCTGGAGTCTGAGGAGAAAAACATGCTTAAGTCAGAAAACACCTTGTATGGGACACATACCAGCTAAGATAGGAGTGTTTATTACCTGCTTGATGGTGGTGGTGTGGTATCGACCGATCGATGTCCCCCTGTTGGTCTGCTGGGACAGCGACGTGCTCACCTGCTTGTACTGCGGCACCAGCACGTGATCGGATTTAATCACCGGCGAGGAAGAAGATGAGGTGGTGGTGGTCTTAGAGACGGGCGAGGCGGCCTGCTGCAGAATGCGCTGCTCGATCTCTTGCTCTTGCTGCAGGGCTTTGACGAAGGCTCCCTTCAGGCGGCTGGTGTGCTCAGCCTTCAGGGCCTTCTTCTGGTTGGAGCTCATGCACTGCTCACACAGGATGGAGCCACCGCTCTTCTCCTGCCTCCAGCAAGAGGTGAAGTCCGTCTGGCACTGGGAGCAAGTGAAGGGCTCCTTGGGTGCCGGGGTGGATGCAGACTCTGTCTGTGGCTGCTTACCTGGAAAGAAAGCAAGTGACGTTAGCATGGTATAGTGTTATATTTTGTAAATATGCACTATTAGGGTGTACCCACTTTTAGCCAGTGTATCTAGCAGGTTCTGGACCACCATTTCCAGCCCCACCAGGTAGATGAACTCATTATTAGCTGCTGAGGGCAAGAAATTGAGCTCCGGTGTTGGAGGTTTAGGTGGTGGAATCTCAAGGAGGGTTTTCTCCAGCTGTTTCCGTAACGCAAGCTTGGCGGCGGCCTGCCGGCTGGCAGGAGACTCGTTGGCGTTGACGGAGGCGCTGCTGCCCAGACCAGACTGAGAGCTCTTCAAACTGGTTGAGGAGGCCTGGACATGGGATAACACGATGCAAGTTCATAACAGCTTCTATATACCAGTTTATAAAAACAGTCAAATTTGATATGCAATATATCTTTCATATTACAAGCATAAAATATTTAATATTTTTTTATTTCATAAAACCCTTTGTTCATCGCTCACTTTGCAAACTTACTTGTAAACTTTTATATGCATACAATAGTCATTTTAATTACAATAAATATATTAAATATATAATGTATAACAAAAATTGTTATACACCTACATATAAAATACTACACCTATACAAAATAAATTAATGAAATAAAATACGAATAATTCAGCTACTATACCTAGTTAATAAGAATATTATAAAAATATTATAAATGTCTACATGCTTATAATATTATAGTTTGTTTTTTCAAATCAACAGTTATGATGGTAACAGGGTTGACAAATAGTGATAGAGACATTTACTTGTCCATGAAGAGTTGAAAGGATGATGCTATTTGATGGTTTTTGAGGAGTCAAATAATACTGAATTTTAATAATTGATACTAATGATGGTAACAGGGTTGACAATTTAAGATTGTCCGATTCACACTTACACACCTAATAATATAAGATAAAGTGATTAAAAAAGTTTATAATACTACAAATGGAATATTATAAAGTGCATAACTTATAAATATTAAGTAGTATTAATAATACTATTTTAATACTAAAATAGCAAAAATTTTATAAAAACTTGTTTATAGTAGTTAATAGTTTTTAATAATATAAATTTAATGTATAACAAGTTCTAAAAATGACAATAATGTATAAAACTAAATATTTTAATATGCATTTGTTTACTTATAACATTAAACAATAAGTCATAGTAGCTTTAATTGTATAAAAACATTATAAAAAAAACTTTTAATACACCTATATAATATAAAATAATTTTATATAAAAATACAATTTTCTAAATACTATAATATTATTTTTTAAACATTTAGCATTAAAAATACTTTTCCTGCATCTACTAATATTATTGTAATAAATATTGTATATATATCAAGTAAATGACCTGTGAGACCAGGACGTTTGCATTGGCTACACGGATCAGACCCTGCTGAATGATCCTCTGGCCCTGCACCTGTACGGTGGGTATGGAGGTGCGTGCGCCCAGCAGCAGAGGAGGAGGACCAGAACCCGAGTGTTGCTGCTGCCGTAGGGTCGCAATCTGCTGCGGGGTCACGGTGATGGGCTATAACGCACAAACGTCAGAGAAAAAGGATTCATTTCAAAATTAAAATGTTTTTAGGTGTAATCAAGCTGCAGCAGTACATACCTGTGAGCCTCTGACTAAGGGTGGCATGACTACGGTATTATGGGAGCCGTGCTTGGAGACCTGCGTTCCACCTCGAACCAGAGGAGGAGGAATGACTGTCCCTGAGTTTCGGTTGGAGACCTGAAAACAACATGTATTTAAGTCTTAATTGCCCTTCACAGTTCAACTTTTAAAAACTCATTGAGACCCTTGCAGGAACATGCAATAGACTGAACAGCACTGACCTTGAATATTATTATATGGGGTGTATTAGGGGTGATTCATCGATTAAATGTCTAACGATACGATGCATCGATGCCATACGGAAAATATCGATATCTGTAGTATAAATAGGCACCTTATTTTGACACTGTCCACATTTTCACCAATGCCCGTCTATGCATTACCGCCAACGCATGCATTCTCGTTCAAACTCACGTGTCGGGACGATAAGACTGCCTGAAGCGTCTTTTACGCTCGGGATAGTTGAGGGAATTGTCGAGCGCTTGTGAGAAGTTTTTAGCACGCAGTGACACACGCACACATCCAAAGCGCACGCATACAGACAGCCACATCGACAGCGCGCTAATACTTGAGCTCTCTTCCGCTTTTTTGTGCATGGATGAACAAATAAAGACCAAATTACATCAACATGTGTGCCTTGGCGAATATCCTAGTAAACACAGTCGGTTAGGCCTATGTCTTAACGTAAACAGTCATTATCTTATTATCTTCATAATTTTATCTCATAATAATAATAGTAGTAGTACCAGTACTACTATAACTACTACTACTACTAATAATAATTAAATTTTTTATTAGTTCATAACAACAAAGGCTATTACACAAAACTGGATTAAAAATGCAAAATATTCTTTCTGTCTATCTATCCATCCATCACAACAATAATAATAAAAATCATTATTTTATCATAATTTTTATATTTATTATTATTAGCATCATATTTTTATTATAATCGTAGTGCGTTTATTAACTCTATTAATGATATACTACTGGACACATGCTGATTTAAATGCACATGCACCATAGTGAGGTCATGTGCATTGTAGTGTACTACCGTTTGAAATGTTGTAGGTTAGTTTGACACATTTACACTGACCTGTAGGGGTCCTTTAGTGGATGAGATGCTGCCCCTGACGAGAGGTGGCGGAGCTGCCACAGAATTGGTTGACTGCAAAACAAAAGGGGCCAATACCAGGTCAGTTACCTCAAGCGTCTTTATTGTTGCATCTAACAACCCGACTGTTACGTTTTTTACCTTTTGCACAACATCTTTTTGGGTCTGACTCTGTCTGAGTTTCTTCAGCAGGACGAGTTTTGCCTCCTGTAGACGCAGTTCTTCCTGCAGCTGTTTGATGATGTGCTCACGTTCAGCCGGGCTGCTTTTCTGCACGTGACATGGACAAGAAAAGTCACGTTAGCAAGTGAATGGGACATTTGATGAATGTACAATACTTGACAAACTATCTTGTTATATCAAGTGCAAATGATCTGAAAATATAATGTCTTGAGAAGTCACATTACCATTAGCATTTCAGTATCAGTCTTCTTAAAACTGTAGCTGACCCCATTCATACAAGGACTAGAAGGCTCATTGTCCGACAGAACAATGACATCATCCGGCGTCGGAGGGCGTTCTTTCTTTATGTCACTGAGAGAGATAGATCGAAGAAAACATGAGAAAAGGCTGAAAACTTTGATTATGCGTCACACTTTAAGATACACTGTTTCTTTAAATGCTGGAATACTTTAAATTGCATATTACTCATATTACGTCTGCAGTATATAGTATGTCCAGCATGGGAATTTTTCTGTATGAGTGAAATACCCGGATGACAAACTAGGTAGGTAATTTACTAAAATACCAAAATGGGAAGTACATAAATCACACTGCACTGGGTACTTTAAATGGTAACACTCTCTTGACTTATTATTTGATCATATTACCAAGGGGTTTCACACAAAAACTGGATTAAAAATGCAAAATAAATAAATGAAATAAAAATAAATAAAATTGATATAATAATAATAATTTCTATATTAACTTCTGATTTTTTCATCACACTATCAAGTTTTTTTATATTATATTTTTATATTTTTTACATTATATTTCATATTATTTCTTATTTGTTTTTTTTATTATTTGTATTTTTGTATACTTTTTGGTTCATACTACCAAAGGTTTACACGTAACTGTTTCATTAATTTTATATAACAATGATAATAAATTGTTATTATTGTTATTATGATATATAATCATAATTGTTTTTATATTGTTTGTTTATTAACATCATCATCATAATTTTTTCTTTATTCATTATTTCTGATTTTATTTTTATTGAATTCTCCAAGACACCTACTGGACACAACATGCTGATTTAAACATAAGACAATGTATTGTACTACTGATTGAAATGTTTAGCGCTGTTTAACATTTACAATAGTATATACACTTATATAGCATACAAATATAAAAAAAGAAGCATGCCGTTTATACTGTATACTAGTGGCCCATTGCTCCTCACCTAATGCTGCATTTTCTGCACTGCCCACTAGAGGTCGTCCTAAGACCTCTGTTTGCATATTTTGTAATCAAACACTTAAAGGAGCTGCTCTTCAAGGAAGCGCCACAAGTAGTGTCAGAAGGTCTCAGAACATGAAAACACCACATTTTTACGGTCAGATTAGATGCATAAGCCACTCCAAATGCAAATCAGCCCTAACAAGAGACATGTGAGAGCGGCGTCACGTTGACGTCTCTAAAGGACAGTATTGCTGTACCCAGACTGGGTCTACTGCCCCCTCCTGAGGGACGGCTGAGGAGGAGGGGGATGGGATGGCTAGTGGCCAGGTTATTGTGTGTACTCCATCCTCAACTTTCACTGCAGACGGGTTGCTCGCATATCAACAAAGACACCCTCTTTCATGCTTCTACTCTGGCCGCTGGTGGGTCCGTGAGGGGAGTGTCAGAGAGGGCTACTAGGAAATCTGCTAGAGGACTTTAGCTGCTTATAGGCTAAGGGTCATGTACTAAATGCAATATTGCAATAACACTTGTCAATAGTGAAATTAGCTTCTTGGGAGCAACTGTAGCAGCTACATGACAATGCAAGTTGTGTTTGCCCCCTGACACAACAAAATGGTTGTTAATGTGTTGCTATGGTGTTTGAGTGGATGCCTACTGGCCTAATGGCGCTTTTCCACTGCATGGTACGGCACGGTACGGCTCACTTTTGGGGGGTACGGCAATAGAGGCGGAGCAACTATAACAACATGTGAATAATCCCGCCCACTCGAAAGCGGTACTGAACTGCAGTGGAAACGCAAACCGAGCCGTGCCGTACCGTACTAAGCCATGCCGAGCCGAGTCGTACCACGCAGTGCAAAAGTGCCACAAGTGAACCGTACCGTTACCAAAACGTGACGTGTAAACTCTGCTGATCACGGATTGGCCGGAGAGAATCGCTAAGCCGTGCCGAGCCGAGTCGTACCACGCAGTGCAAAAGTGCCACAAGTGAACCGTACCGTTACCAAAACGTGACGTGTAAACTCTGCTGATCACGGATTGGCCGGAGAGAATCGCCAATTTGAATGTGGAAAGTAAGACTGATAACCCTTTGCTAACTGCTTGTTTGTCAAACTAGTTCTTAATACCCAGTCTTAACATACAGGTGCATCTCAATAAATTAGAATGTCGTGGAAAAGTTCATTTCAGTAATTCAACTCAAATTGTGAAACTCGTGTATTAAATAAATTCAGTGCACACAGACTAAGTAGTTTAAGTCTTTGGTTCTTTTAATTGTGATGATTTTGGCTCACATTTAACAAATATGTTTATGCAACTGGCCCCTGGTCCCTAATTATTGCTGAAATTTCTACATACCGAATTTGTTTTTTTTAAATCACCCGCCAAGCTAAAACCATAATTCTCGAGAAGTAACATCACAAAAATTCACACACTCATATGTTTGCTTGCTGACACGATGCTAGGGTGCTCAAAACAAGGCCTTTTTGCATTGCAATGTGGTTGTTCTAGGTTGTTGTTAGGGCATTGCTAGGGTTTTCTGAGTCTAAAGAGTTTATTCCCATGTCTCCAAGTCATTCTGGTCCCTAGATATGATTGAAGTTCCTTTGTACCAAAGGAATGTACAATGTTTTCACCCACTAAGCTAAAAGCATAATTCTGATTGATTAATAGTACACACACACACAAAACTGCACATTTTGAAGTATCATTCATTCCCCAACAAGTATGGCAACAAGTATGGTACCCTTTCCTTCAATCAGCAGATGAGATGAGGAAGAAGGGTCAGGTTAGTGCTCTGAAAGCACAGCCCATTCAAGTAAATGGGAAGGAAGAAACAACACTTTTCCCTGGACAGCACTTGAGTTTCCTTAAAAGCAAACCGACCAATTAAACGCATCCGTCAAAACACAACATGCCCAAGTTTACAGGAATCACTACCAGCTAAATGCAGGTTCTTATGACATGCCCAACCAGAACTTCATCAGAATTGACTGTATATCATTTCCTGTGTATTAACCAGCATCAACAAGATCACATGATGCAAGAATTTCCCTCTGGTCACATGACTCACACCCTCCCTTTTCTTTAACAGTTCCTGCCAGTGTGGAAACCATGGCAACGGCCGGCTCAAACCAGTTTGTGACATAGGCCTCGTTTTGCAAAGTCAGGCAGGGTTCAGGTGCGACGGAAAATGCTTTGGACTTCTTTTTTTTTTTTTTTTTAAGCAGGGCAGAGTACTACCCGAGGGGAGATTGACATGCTGAGCAAGCACATATTTGAGTGTGGCCTTTGGGAAAAGTTGAGCGTACGATGGTCGTGTTTGTAGAGTGTGACATCTTTCAACTCAACTTTCTGCCCCTCCCCCATCCCGCATGGCATCAGGCCACCTCCTTTGTTCTTTATCATGAGCTCCACTCTGGTTCGTCACGACTTCTGTTTGTCTTGTACATTAATCATGCATTCACAAACAAATAGGAATCGCCTTCAGTTCTTTCATGCAATAAGTTTAACATTCAAACAAACATTTTGAGACCAAGTATCATGGTAAATAACCACCATCTGGAACATTTTTAGTATTTCAAGATCAATTTAAAAGAACCATCAAATTAAAAGAATCATTGACCTAGCAACCACTTAGTGACAACCCAGAACACCCAGAAACCTGACAATAAACAACTAAGTACAGCTCAGGCCTAAGCAACCCAACTGCAAATGCCATGGGAAGTTTTATTAAAAACATGTAAAACATCTAGTTTTGTGTTTTTTCTACTATTATTGAGGCAATAGTGAAGAATGGATAGAAATTGAAAAATAAACAAAGCAAAAAGGTCCATTTGTAATCATGATAATATCAACTAACACTTTACAGTACAGTTAATTTAACATTAAAGTTAATTTCTATGTATACTGTAATAGGGCTGGGTTTTGACACAAATTTCACAATTCGAATCGATTATCCTTCACAAGAATTTGATTAGATTCGATTCCAGTTTCGATTAGATTGGATTCAGCAGTGGTGGAAAGAGTACTGAAAAAATATACTCAAGTAAAAGTACCCATTACCTTCCAAAAAATGTAGTGTGAGTAGAGTAAAAGTACTTGTCCAAAAAACTACTTGAGTAAGAGTAAAAGAGTAGCCTATTTAAAAGTACTCACGAGTACTGAGTAGTGAGTACTGAGCTGTGGATTCTACCCCCTCATAATGAACGCTGTACACCGCAATTGATATATTTTAAAACGTTGTACATTCTGTAATTCACATTATAGTGTTTGTCATAAAGAATGAAGAATATCTATTATCCAGCAGTTTTAATTTTGACTGCCAACTCTTTAAAATACATCAAAACAGCACGGAAACAGTATTCAGTTGAAGAAAAGATGAAAGTTATTCTCAGTACAATCAGTTTTCTATGCACAATTTGATTTGACGAAAGTCACGAGACTTATTACTATCTATCCCAGTGTTTCCCAACCTTTTTTTAGTCGCGGCACCCTTTGGAAATTTTAACAAACTTGTGGCACCCTACAAAATTAATTTTGTCACAATATTTGAATTTCTAACTTCGATGTGATAATTTGAAAAGTATAGATATTCAGTACAACAGGGAAGAACTGCAGAATATAATGCTGTGGCACCCCGGTTAGAAACACTGCTCTATCCAATCACGTTGATGGATAAAAATAAAATTAAAATAAGCATGTAACGACCACAAACGGAGGAAAATAGTGGAGTAAAAGTACCGATACATCACTTAAAATGTACTCAAGTAAAAGTAAAAGTACACAATTTTTAAACTACTCAAAAAAGTACAATTACTGATAAAAACTACTTAATTACTGTAACGTGAGTATTTGTAATTTGTTACTTCACACCCCTGGGATTCAGTATCGATTATTTTGGATATATATCAGGTACAGGACATGGCAAATTTTCTCAAGGAAAAAAATAAATCTCTCAACTAGCCTAATGCTATAAAATATACTTAAGAGTCAATAATATGGAAGGTTGAAATTTGCAGATTTGTATACAAACTTAAAATATACTCAACGTTTTTGTAATATTAAAGTTATAATACTAACTTTAACTTTAAATTACATATGTATATCTCTACTACAAATCGCTTTTTGAAATATAAACTTTTAAATAGTGGTTGTCAAAAACTTGATGGATTTATTCAAACATTAATTAAATATTGGAGAACAGTAAAAATGATAATGAATGCGTTATGTGGTGCATATTTAGCAAAATTCTCCTCTCTTCATTTTTCTAGCTGACTAATGAGTTCATGGTCATTGAATTAGCTTTTATGTGGTAAATGTGACGTTACGTGACATCGTTTACAAGCTATTGTTGTCCTTCCGTGTTTGAAACACTGATTGAGCGATTACATGAGACAGGATACGGATTTCGGAAAGTTGTACTCTTTTTTTTTTTTTTAACATACCTTTGGATGTTCATTCATGTTTATTTCATGCTGTAACTGCTATTAAAGCGGAGGAGACGATCGGTTCATGTTGCCGCTTCTAACCAAGGCACTACAGCGATCTGTCACTCCATATTAAACAGCGCCAAAACGGCATTTAATATTTGAATACTGTAATAAAATTGACAGAATTTGAAATCTGAGACTTTGTTTCATATCAAAAGTAACAAATCACAAAGCTTATTGCAATTTATTGGATGGGAGGCACGCTACAATGTTCCGTTCATTATCTGACAGGCTAGACTAATCAATTCTTGAGATTTATGAATCGATATCGTTTCATAAAAATTAGAAATCAATATGAGAAATCAATATTTTTTTAACCAGCAGCAAATCAGCATATTAGAATGATTTATGTAGGATCATGTGACACTGAAGACTGGAGTAATGATGCTGAAAATTCAGCTTTGCAATCAAAGAAATTAATTATGTTTTAAAATATATCTAAATAGAAAACGGTTATTTTAAATTGTAATAATATTTCACCTTAGCACTGTTCTTACTGTATTTTTGATCAAATATATGCAGCCTTGGTGATTGTAAGATATATCTTTCACAAACATCTTACAAACTTCAAACTTTGGAATGGTAGTGTATGTTTATTATTAATCTAGATTAACAGATGGTGCCAAAGTTTTTAGTTCATGGCACTTAATGAATTAATGCTATTTAATTGAGCCTTACTGGAAAATGTTACCATATTAATATTTTTGAGGATGCTGATGTTGTTACTCATTTATACACTTTGTCCTTTATCTGTGCATCACTAAACTTCATTGAAAAATCAAGTCAGAAAGTTAGTATACATGCTTTGGTTCCTACAAGGTTTCTGATTTTATACATCATATTTTATTTTTCAGTGCTGTAAATCAAAATCAATGAATTTAAGTTAAACTCGTAAAAATCATACACATGGTAATTAAATGAGGCGTTAAGTTTTTAAAACCAGCAAAGCAATAGCATCAACACAGTAATCTCAGGCTCTTCTCTTTTGCATCTACTTGATACTTTGTTGACTTTGCTTTATATTCAGAGCAACTAGCACAAAGTCTCAGCGGAGCAGTGCGAGGTTAAGTGTCCTCAACACAAACATAAAAGCGAAACAGCAAGACCAAGATCACACTAATTCTCCAGTTCACAGGTCACTACTATCAAAGATCGACAATTGTGTTATTTCATTTAAAAGGAGGCTTGGGAATAGGGCTGCAACAAACGATTATTTTGATAATCGATTAATCTACCGATTATTATAACGATTAATCGACTAATCATCAATTATTTTGCTGATTAATCAGTAGACATTTATTGATTATTCAGCTTTTGCAATTAGTTAAAATATTGAGTTATACATATTCTAACAAATAAATTAAGGTAATCACTTCAACTTTTGAAAGTCACATGTAATTACAGTTATAAAATTAATTTATACAAATTACATTTTTTTCATTAATCAGTTTTTTTCCATTTAAAATTTTCTGGACTCCTTTTTAATGGTTAAATTAAATTGTATTAATCAAAAAGCATGTCTAATTAAATTATAATCTAATTAATTATCATGAAACTTAATTTAACATCAATTTATTAAAAGTTTAACACAAATTACATGTTTAGGGTCCAATGAAATGTTTTATTTTTTCCAACCTTATGTTTTATTGTTACCAAATTCTGTGTTTTAGCATGTCTAATTATTTGAAAGCATAAAAACAAGATTAATTTATTCTTACAATAGCTTTTTTCCCCTCAGAAATTCTGTGTTGTGTATTTACATTTTTTTAAGGCATAAAACATTAATTTAATTTATCTTTTAAATAATGAAAATACATTTTTGGAAAATAAAGGGGATTTTATATTACAATTAAAACATTGAAGAAATATTGTATGATTATTCCTTAAAAATAAGGTTTTAATAATTTTAGTAGTAGTGAAGAGGTAACTTTAAATTACTTCTGTTGTGATCTGGCGCTATAGAGAAAATAAAAGTCAATAAAATTAACTGCGCCCCCCAATATAATGGCAGGGGAAACACTGATAAAGTACTATATAAATAAACGTGACATGACTGGACTGAATACTGAACTGCAGAGCTTGTGCAACATCCACATCGCAGTAATCAGATGCGTTTTAAACTGCTGCTTTCTCACCGCTGTCAGTTTTTGATGTGAGACAATTTTTTATTGCCGACGTTGTCGATAATGTTGACTAATCGTTTCAGCCCTACTTGGGAATAAAAAAATATGCGTTTATGTTTGGCTTGTGACCTACCTCTTAGATGTGCTCATGTCCACGGGCTTGTCGCTGGTCTGCACCTCCACCTTGATGGTGGCCTTCACCTCCCCGGCCCGCAGGATGTTAGCCACCTTGTTGGCCTGCTCGCTCTTGGTTTTCAGTCCATCTACAGCTACCAGCTCTTCTCTCTCCAGATAGATCCTGATTAAGTTTGTTTTACGTGGCGTTCACATGGGATTTGAACTCCTGGATCATCTGATGCCAGTAATATCAAATTGACTGATCAGATATATTGATACGTCACCAATACAACATTATATAATATCAAGGACCCAGATTTTACTTTGGACATCAAGTGGCAACCCAAAACAACAACAAAATTATTTGTGGTAACAGAGAAAAAAAAAAAAATAATAATAATATTTCTTAAAACTGAATATTTGTATAAAATAATAAAAAATAAAATAATAAAAAAAACACAATGTTATTACTATTAAGAAAGAATAACATTTCTAAAAAACAATGATTTGTTGTGATGTATTTGTTTATTGTACCAAAGTAAAGAAAACTGGAAAAAAATTGAAAAAAGTAGAAAATAAAAATTGTAATATTTTATGACTATTAAAAACACTGAATTTGCAAATAATTTAAAAACACAGAATAACATTATAACTACTAATATGTTTGATGTTTGTTTACCAAAATAAAGAAAAATGTGTACAAAAAGTAGATTAAGTAAAATAATAAATTTAAAAAACAATATTAAACAACAAGACTTATCTTCATAGTTTGAGCGTTTAATTTCTAAGTGCCTCTTGGCTCCCAACAGCCAACAATTCAACGCAAACTCAAATCTTGTTGAGCCCATATTTAAAGTAGCCTAGCCTTACTTTCTTTCTCGTTGTGTAGTCCTCTTTGTAGTTTTTGAGGATGAGGGCAAACCATGCAATCTGTCCAAAGATGAATTTGCACCAATATACTGTAGAGTTTGTTCTGTTCGAACATGCGGTCTTGACGTCAACGAGATGACAAAAGATTCTCATCCCTTCTAAAACTCTCTAAACGATTACTTGCATTTGACATGGTTTTTCCCGTTAATCTTTTCAGAACAGATCTGTGCCCCTTTTTTGGGCCACGACGCACTGGTTGAGAAATACAGGTAGGCCTATATGTAGGGCTGTGCAAAAAATCGAATGCGATTTTCATGCGCATCTCTTCAGTAAAGCCGCTGATTAGTAGTCAATCTCCAGCACGTGCAATCAGATGGAGCAACATTTACTACACAGAGCCGTAGTTCACTGACAAGCTACACAAAATCGCGTTCAAAATCGGCAATGAATCGCATTCGATTTTTTGCACAGCCCTACCTATATGATGATTGCACCTGTACAAAACAGATATGTTTTAAAAGCCACAGATTGGCATTTCTTAAAAGACAGACCATAGAAGCAAAGCAAAGAGGATAGACAATCAAGAAGCCTGAATTGTGCCAGGCTGTGAAATTTAAAACATGCATGTAAACCCCAAGAGCCACTTACAGGAAGCAAATCCATCATTTGGATACATCAAGGCACATACGAGACGTGCCGACCTACCTGTCTTACATATGATATCAGCCATCTGATAGCAAGACAGCTGACTCAACACCCAGGCTTGCTCTCATCTGCCATGACATCACTGGGGCTCCACATGACCCTTCCCAAGATTCCATGGGACACAAAGCATTTCCCCTGAAAACCAGTTTGAACCGGTCAATGGACGCAGCCGAGAGACTGAAGCAGGTTTTTAACCCCTCGAGAGACTGACTGGCAGCGAATGCGGCCACACAGACGCAGGAGTTTTGCCAGTGGGGGGAAGGGCCACACGCATTCCAAAACACAAGTCTTTCAGAGATGAGGAGGAAGTGTCTGCCTCTTTGTTGCTCGCAAAATAATAATCGCCACAGTGGTCTCTGCAATAAAAGGTAGTCAATAAACCAAATGACTAGATAATAGAAGCAAATTTGATCATGCTGATCCAAACAAGCTTATGCAAATTGTTGGATTTGAGAACCTCAACTCTGAAAAGAAAGTTTCAGTGTCTTTTGATTCATGTGATTCACTGTCTGATCCACTTTCCCTTTTGTCTGTGATTGTCAGATAAGGATTTTTAGAGACTGCACTCAAAACTTATAGGCAATGAAATACTTTAGAGTAGAAACTAGGGATGCTCCGATCGATCGGCCGGAGATCGGTATCGGTCGATAATCACATTTTATGACTCGATCGGTACTCATTAACTTGGCCGATCTCACAAACCGATCGCAATTTGATGACGTCAACGCGTGACGACGTACATGATATTATTCTACCAAATAGTATAATAAAAGATCGATACTTGGCGTCCGAGTATCGATACAGTATTGCCGCGGAAAATATCGCGATACTATACTGTATCGATTTTTTCCCCCACCCCTAGTAATTAGTAGGAAAATAAAATATAATAAATATGTGTTCAACAGACGAAAGTCATACGGGTTTGGAACAAGTGGAGGGTGAGTAAATGACAGAATTTTCATTCTGGAAGTGAACTACTCCTTTAATGTATCAACTTTAAATACAACTATTTCACAGTCAATTGTTTGTTGGCCTTTAATGAATAGTTATTGAATAATCTGACAATTAAAAGGGTAATAAACCTGTAGTAAAACAACTATCACAAAAGTAAATTACATTTTACTCACAACACCATGGTGTTCTTGAGTGAAACTTACTCAAAATGACTGAAATAGCTTATCACACAGATACAACTGAAACAAAACGTTTTCATTGTATGAAAACGGCCGCCTTTAATTTCTGATGTACTGATATCACTGTTTAATTGGCAAATTGGTGTTCAGAAAATATTTATGACAACTGATAGTTTTATTCAGAACGGATGCATTAAATTGATCCAGTGACGTTAAAGATATTTAGGTTACAAAAGATTTTGGTTTCAAATAAATTCTGTTCTTTTGAACGTTCGGATCTTCAGAATCCTGATAAAAAGTATCATGGTTTTCATAAAAATATTAAGCAGAAAAACTGTTTTTAACATTGATGACAATAAGAAATGTTTCTTGAGCACCAAATCAGCATATTAGAATGATTTCTGAAGGAAAATGTGACACTGAAGACTGCTGATCAGGGCCGTAACCAGCATAGACACTGAGGGGGACAAGTCCCCCCTCCCAGTAATTAGAAATGGCCAAACTGTCCCCCCCAATATTTGAAATTCTTGCACTGATCTGCTGCACTCCATTACACAGCGCTATTGTTGTTAGGATGACAAAAATCTTTAAAAGTTATATTTTCAGCCTGGTCTGCCTCAGCTAACAGCGCTCAATGTCAAAATATTTAAGATGACCAAGCAAATCAAAGTAGGCGGGTTTTACTGTTCACAAAAGGGCACGAATTCCAGCGCAAAGCATCAGTTTAATGATGAAAGAGAGCGAGGTAAGATGAAAGTGCCAAATTATTTAAAGGGGTGTTACTATGCTTTTTCACTCTTTCAACTTGAGTTAGTCTGTAATGTTGCTGTTTGAGCATAAAAAAGATCTGCAAAGTTACAAAGCTCAAAGTCCAATTCAAAAGGAGATATTTTATTTAACAGAAATCACTTTTCAAAAACTACAACGAACAACTCGTTTGGACTACGACGCATATTTTCGTCTTATAACATCGTCTTATATTCAGGTCAATACGGTAACTGCTTTTGGTACGAAGAACAGTCATATACTGAATCAAATAGTTGGGGGGGAAAAAACACAATGGAAGTCAATGGCTTAGCGTTTGAATCAAATCCCTGTCATCTGAATGACTCACACTCCTTTCAATCACATCTGTTATCTAAATCTAAATAGTTGGCTTAACCATTCTAACGTTTACATCAGTTTTTTTGTTTAGTTTTTTTTGGTGGGGTCACAGATATAATTGTCAATGTAAATGAACACTGACTGACCAGGGCTTAGAAAGTAGGTCACCAAACCTGACCATGTATACTGACAGTTAGAAATGCAGTCAGCCATTACACAATCACATGTCCAACAGCCAGAAAATCATTAGCTTGAAGGAGTCTTTGCTGTACTTAAATGTCAATGAACAATGTAACAGTAAACATATGACAGTAAACAGTCTTTTAAATGTATACTCTGTTTCACAAATCATCTTCAGCTAAGAAACGTTACATCACCACTTAATGCCATACTGAGAATAGGACTGCCATGTTTTCACACCGAGTGACCAGTTTAGTCACACACAAGCTACTTGTTCTGGTTAGGAAATGGATGCTTGTCGCTAAAGCTGCGGACACGTGGCATGCAAAGCCTCATGGGAAGCATATGGCATCAGATCTGTGCACCACTCATGCCTCAACAACAGGTTTTGATATCATGAATCCAAACCCTTTTTAAAAGAATCAAAGGTTGCTAACCAACTAATTTTCGCACTTTCATATCAATTTCGAAGCTTCAAATGGTCCAGTGTGATGCAAAACAAGATGACTAATATTTTAATAACAACAAGCATATTGCAAAGGATTATTTAAACATCAGAGTTTGGGTTGTGCTAATCAGATTGAGATTGTGATGTCATTTAAACCACATGCCATATAAAGGTCACGCATTTGTTTGTTTACTAACGATTCAAATAGTCAAATCTCGGTGACGTCTGCATGCGATAAAGTGCTAACAGCATGATGACGGTGTATTGGATTGTCTCAGCTGTGTGAAAAACATGTCTGCTCATGCCACGCCGTGGAGAGCTGGGAGTGCAGTGACTATCCTCACGGGGCTTGCTGAAGAAGCGTCGTCTGATGTAATGACCGCCCTTAGGGCGCAGACCGAGCAAGACAATAGGAGGCATCGCTAGCGCTATACAACAACACAGCATGGTGGCAATACAACCCAAACTGGATCGGTACGTTCAGCTGCTCAACAATAAGAACGACCTGCTGGCCCGGGACAGACGGAATGGTCACTTGAACGATTGCAAACTTGAACATTTAATTTTCAAGTTCTGCTTGTAGACTTTTTAAACTTGTCCGGTAGGTAAAATTATTTAGCAGATCGACAAATGAGATTTAGTTGAAATGGCAAGAATGAATTGTAATAGCATCAATAAGAATGAGCAGTTTTAACCAAACAGTAATGTTTTGCCAATGTATGCCGTTAATTTTCAGAAAAACGGTTTATAAATTAATGGCTTGAAGTTTCCAAGCCATAATTTTGAGCTATTATTGGAAATTTTCTTTGTACAGGAATATATAATGTGAAAATGAATAATAAAATAAAAAATCTACATTTAAAATGGGATTGTTTTTTGCTTTCACAAATGTAAATATAATGTATATAATATAATATAACAAGTATTAAAAATAAAAATTAATGTTAAAATAATAAATGTAAAAAATGAAACAAACAAAATATATTTTTATTTAAATTCAATTTTAGTGTTGGGGGGCCAGTGAAAATGTTGCCAAAACAAGTTGCTGAACAACTGAGCAAGAAAAAACCTTATTGAATCCTTTAAAGTGTTTATGGCTTTGCAAATAAAATAAATAAATAAATAAAATATATTTGTTGTCAACCCTTAACATTATCTGAAGACAATGCAACTGGTGCTTTTCCTTGTCAAAATCCCTGCCACAATTCTAGAGTGGCTGCAACGTACTGCAAAGTGGTTACTAGGTGGTTACTTACAGGCCCAAGTAAAAAAAGAACCCACGTATCTATGATTTTCTGCTGGATGAGTTTAACACTTTGTGGTAAGGGTTTTGAAAAATCCTTAAAGGGGTCATATGATGCAATTTCATTTTTTCCTTTCTCTTTGGAGTGTTACAAGCTCTTGGTGCATAAAGAAGATCTGTAAAGTTGCAAAGACTAAAGTCTCAAATCCAAAGAGATATTCTTTATAAAAGTTAAGAGTCAGCCACACCCCCCTAAAACGGCTCGTTCGAACACGCCCCCACATATCTACCTAACTGTGTGGGAAGATTTGCATAACGCCACACAAATGTTCACGCAAAGAAAGAAGGAGTAACTTTTATTCTCGCTGTAGTATTGTTGCCGCCGCCATGTCAGGACGATATCCGCTTCGTTATGCCTAGAGCTGATCTGTGCTGGTCGCTGAGGGAATACATCAACTTAGTGCTGTGGATTGCCGGCACATTTTATGGAGGACTGTTTACTGATCCTGGGAGAGTTACGTTAGACTAAAATGCCGGCAGTTCTGACTCACGTAAGTACGTTTTCATTTAAAGGATTTGCCACTGATGATTCAAACGCGAGTTTTGGGCAGTGTGGATTAATGTTAGCACTTGTTGTTTGTCATTTCTCTGATCACAAATGCAGACAGGGTTTTATGTTTACGCGGCGCAATGCAACGCAATGCGTAAAACGACAGTATAAGTCATTATAATCAGTAATTATGTCCCCATTGGATGCAACAAATGCCTCGTTTGTGATGGGTTTTAATGTTTATGTCTCGTCGCTCCGGCCGGACACGGCATCAACACAGTATGGTGAGGGGCGTAACATTTCCGTCTCACGCTTGAGGTATTCGGCCAATCACAACGCATTGGATAGCTGGCCAATCACAGTACACCTCGCTTTTTCAGACCGATGAGCTTTGTAAAAATCGACGCGTTTCAGAAGGCGGGGCATACAGGAGAAACAATAATGTACAGTATGTGGAAAATAATGTGTTTTTTTAACTTTAAACTGCATAAACACATTTCATTACACCAAATACACAAAATAATGTTCTTTTTAGCAGCATCATATGACCCCTTTAACTCCAAGTATGAGTAATATCAATAGCTCAAGTTAGCAAAAAACAATTATTATTTGGCACAAGTCACCTTAAACAGAGATGAGAATCAAGACAGGTCAAACTACACTGGATTATTGTCTAAGTGTTTCCTGAGAAGGACAGTAGAGTTGTTTTACTGAACTTGTCCAGTTCAGAAGGACTTCCTGATGGCCTCACCAACACATTTCTGAAAACAACCAGATGATAAGCACTGAAAAACAAAGTTCCAGGTAAGTTTGCAGAGTCTAACGTGCTACAGATGTTCCTCTGGATCTCTCACAACTAGCACGTCTTGTCATCCAACAATGACGAAGTGGCTGCCAAGAGGGTTGAGTCAAAGGTGCCCCTGCCGGCTCCAGTCCTGCATATCAAGGGTTAAGCCCTGCCATTTTAACACCACAGACAGATCAGGCCACAAGGGTGTTACCTAACAAAATGGACGTCGTTAACCCTGTATCTGCCAGAAGATCCACCTGGTGTGGCCCCTAGCAACAGGACGACACAGAAAGTACAGCCGATTGCTTTTCACATGGGCACAAAGAATAACTTGTGCTGTAAGAACAGTCGCGATCAGCCACCCCCTCTCCACACACACACACACAAACACACAAGCATGCACGCGCATCTACCCATCCCCCACTGTGATCTCAAACAGACTAGAGTGCAAATGTACACTGACGCACACACTTATACTACACTGGCCTTCAGATCAGTTAATATAGTGAAATAGGTAGATAGGAATAACCAGAACTGGGGCAGCACCAAATTGTGTTTAATTTACAGTAATTACTAGGGAAGGTCACCACATATGACTTGTTGATTAGTGAGGTCAACTTGTTTTTTTTGCTTCAATATTTTTAGCACCATGTTTGAACCATTTCATAAAAAAAGTCACGTTTGAGGTCTCATCTCTTTTGAAGCATGACTGCTATAGTCATTCAAACTGACGTTTTTTGAACATACTGGCACAAGATGGTGTGTCAAGTGTAAAAAAAATAAATAAATAAAAAAAATTTTCACAGATTGTTGATTTTATAACAATTTTAGAACGGCCAAAATGTTTTCTGTTTTTAATTGAAAATGGTGTTATGTAAACTAGGGGTGTGCACAAATAGTCAAAGGCTGTGTGTACACTTGGCATTAACATGCGACCTGTATCCGGATGTTGTCCACATACACATTGAAAAGACAAGTGTGAACGCGCTTCTGATCGGCATGTTATCCAATCAGCGTATCCTGGTTCAGAGGTAGTCGAGGACGCATTGTGATCGAATCTCAGTGTAATGTAAATGCAATCCAGCCATCGTGTCTGCATTCGCAGGTCGACGTCACACAAAACCCCGCCCCCCTCTCTCCCGAACTGTCAGAAGGATACAGAACAAGAGCAACAACAGATCCTGAATTCACACATATCTGAATTATCACGCACCTGCAGTTGTCACGCCGCACCGCAACAGCTAAGGTCGGTCTACACTGGACGCGACAAAGCGACCGTTGCAAATCATTTGGACTTTGTGTCAAGTTCTTCATAAACAGAACGAGGCAACCGTTTACTGTCGGGGATTTGTCGTGTCGCGCCACATCCAGTGTAGACAGCATCACATATTTTAATGGGTTCTATAGTATTTTATCGCGTCGCACCCTGCCGCTCGCGTCCAGTGTAGACACGGTGTAAGACTTATTTAAATATTGCACGGGAAAGAGAGATCCAATCGGTTATCCAGACAGAAAAGTCACTTGATGTTGCCAAGTGTAAACGCGCCGTGTCCTGATTGAAGCAGCCTAATATTTGATATGTAGCTATTATTCAAAAAATAAAAACACTAATCAAATTTTACTGTTTTGCTTTGCTGACCACAAATGCAGGGAATCCATTATTAATCCTAAACACGCAAACTAAAAGTCAGTTATAACTAAATGCACTGGGTGGCGCTCTGGAGCATGTTAACAAGTTGATTGTATTTGATCACAGAATGTCATCGTTTGGAATTACTTTGATCAAAATGTTCTTACAAAATGAAATTACTTTTGATCAAATGAATCAGTGAAACCGAGTTATCATAATATCACCACCACAACAAGAATTCACATGAAATCCAAACAGCAGTCGACTGAGGAAAGACAGCTGTCCATCACTGCATTCAAGACTGCAGGTTAGCACAGCTGTACCCCGAGTGAGCCGAGAAGAGAGCTTATCTGATAGAGAAATGATCTTGAGACATATGCTTCCTTTAAAGGGGTCATATGATGCGATTTCATTTTTTCCTTTCTCTTTAGAGTGTTACAAGCTCTTGGTGCATAAAGAAGATCTGTAAAGTTGCAAAGACTAAAGTCTCAAATCCAAAGAGATATTCTTTATAAAAGTTAAGAGTTAGCCACACCTACCTAAAACGGCTCGTTCGAACACGCCCCCACATACCTACCTCACTATGTGGGAAGATTTGCATAAAGCCCCCAAATGTTCACGCAAAGAAAGAAGGAGTAACTTTTATTCTCGCTGTAGTTTTGTTGTTGCCGCACACCTCGCTTTTTCAGACCGATGAGCTTTGTAAAAATCGACGCGTTTCAAAAAGGCGGGGCATAGAGGAGAAACAATAATGTACAGTATGTGGAAAATAATGGTTTTTTTTAACTTTAAACCGCATAAACACATTTCATTACACCAAATACACCAAATAATGTTCTTTTTAGCAGCATCATATGACCCCTTTAAGTTTCCTCGAGGGAGAGTGCTTTAAGAACAGAAAACACAAAGTGCTGTAAGAAACTTTGCTTAGCACACAGTTATCTTTGTGTCTCTGGAACGTCTTTGCGCCGCACTTTCTTATTGTGATCAGACTGAGGAGCCAACTTTCACCTGGGCATGTGGATATTTGTTGTTTTTCCGTTTGCTCAGCTTGAGCTTGAATACTTTTGTTCTATATATATATATAAAAAAAAATTTTTTTTTTTTTTTTACACAAGTTTTCAACTAAAAGATAACCTTTTGATATAACGTAACATTGTTGTAGAACATTGTGTATAAAAAAATTAAAAATAACGTCTTTCTCGATAAACAATTTAAACAAACAAATATTTGAATATTTTTATGAACCCAAATATTCAAATGCAATGTTTTTGGAAAATACTAATTTCTAATCAGGGCTCGCAAAATCGCTAGCCCGACGTCCCGGGACTATTGTGTTTTCCAGTCGGGCTACCAAAATGTATCATTGCCCTGCCCGACGGGCTATCTTGAATAGTCAATATAAAATCCCTTCCTTGATTCGCGTTGTTCACTCGCTTGTAGGGGTGAAACGGATCATAGTTTATCATTTACA
>NW_015656157.1:2682825-2684139 GCF_001515625.1 Sinocyclocheilus rhinocerous
CAGAGTGAAGATTTAGTCGCATATGCGAGTGATTTACTCGCAATGTAGAGGGTTGATTTACACGTGTTTCTAAGTCTTACCAATTAAAAAATTCAGGCGTTTTAAACCATTCATGCGCATGAAGAATTCAGTTCGGTGCTCGCGCGCACACGCTTACCTGCTGTTTAAGCGCCACCTGCTGTCAGAGAGTGACATTTGCGCCTCATTCAACCCATCTGCTGTTTTTGTTTCGTTCGTGTTTCGATTTTTTATGTAGTACCACAAAGCAAAGTCAGACCATTTTGTTTTTGTTTCAAATTTCTAAATTTTACAATCTAAATAACATGTATGCAGCATCTTTGTTTGGATCGTGATTAAAATACAAAGAGCAAAACCTTAGTTTACTTGCATGGAGAAATTTCTTTTTATGATAATGTAATATAATCCGAACCGTGAGATTTGTGATTCGTTGCACCCCTACTCTCTTGACTTGTTATTTGAAGAAAAAATACAATATCCTTTATTCGGGCTAGTTAAATTTTTTTACAGTCAGCATGAACTGGAAGTTGCTACTTTACTTCAGTATTGTGACATATTTCCAACTGAAATTGAATATTAAATAGATGACGGTTTTATTTTAGGGCACCTCTTCTCCCTCTCTCAGTAAACTAACGGTTGGAGGGGAGTGGGCTAAGGATATTCCACCCAAACCGTCAAACTGACATCATCAGAGAGGGAATGCCATTTCAGAGCGGAAGTACATTTTCATGTTTGATTAAAGATTATCAAGACAAAATTTTTTCAGTGGATTAACTTGCACAGATTAATTGTTCAACGCAAGAATATGAATGTGCGCTAACAAAGTAAATATTTTTCATTTTGATTTCATGCGGACTAATGTTGTCAAAAGACCCAGTACTTCGGTACCAAGTCGGTACTAAAAAAATGAAAACATTACGGTACCAGGTTTTTTTAAGTACCGGTGGTACCGAGTACCCGGTCAACCTGGTTCTTGATGCGCTATCCAAAAGGTGCGCAGATGCGCTCTCTACATAAAAGCACTGAGACGTGGCGACCTCAAAATGAGGAAACACATCAAACTAACAAAAAACTTTAAAGACAGACACCCGGATCAAATGAAAGAGTTCAAGCAGGTAAGTTTATTTCATCCCATACATTGATTTATTTGTGGCTTCCCGCCACAATATCAAAACTCACGGCCACAAATAGATTTTCCAAAAGGCTTTGACTTCGTTGAATAAACATGAGCACTGCACGTGTCAAAGTCGAAACCCGGTGCGGGGGTTTTTATATCACTGTATTTCTGAAGGAAAC
>NW_015656157.1:2684865-2713935 GCF_001515625.1 Sinocyclocheilus rhinocerous
TTTTTTAGCTAACTTAGTTGTTATTCTTGGCTTAATAACTCTAGAAGGTTTTAAAAGCCCTTTAAAATTAAGTATGTACACAGTTTGGATTAAATGAAAGTATAGTCAAATTTTTTAATTGGCATGTTTTTGTGTTTTGCTTTGGTACCGAAATTGGTACCGAGAACCGTGGATTTTCACTGGTATTGGTACCGTGACAACACTAATGCGGACATTAAAAAACATGTCCGGTTGGGATAGGGCGAATGCAAATCAGCCTAATTATATTGTGTGGTTTAATTAGCTTGTTAAAACACAGTAATATTTTCTTGGAAAAGTTGTAAAGATCGCATGCCTAACCATTTAACTACACAAAAAGATGCATTGAAACAATCTTAGGTATATAGTATTCGATCGATACTAATCCAGTATGTATGAACAGATCCATACAGGCAGTTCACCTTCATAATCCCGTTGTCAAACTTAACTAATCGGCTGAGGACTTAATTTAGATTGAAGCACTTATTTTGAATGGCAGCCAGATACTGCAGTTAATCTCTCTGGTCTGTCGGGCTGAGAGCCAGATCTACAAGAACTACTGATGGGGGAAACGGCCTGATTCTGCACGGCATTTTAATCAAATACAGAAGCGTATTGTGATTCACAGATTAACTGTTAAGTTTAACCATCATAGAATTAAAGTTTATCATTTGCATATGTTTTGTCTTGCCAGTTTACACATTCAAGCTATTTTAACTCGCACACTGTTTTCTGTGCGCTCAGCCGCTGCCGCACACACCCGAAGCGCGCACACACAGTGAAAGAGACACCGCATGAACAGCGAATTGATTCCTTTCACATACACACAAAGTTATGTTAAAATACCCATTTTGGCAAGTATTCTAGTAAACACAGTCAGTTATGTCTTAAGTGAACAAACAGCAGAGAAAAAAAACGGATGTGTGTCAGTATTAGGTCCGTGCATTTGGTCTTAAAGAGACAGCATCCAATAAATACCTGTTTCTGTCTGCTAATCAAATAACACCACAACTCTAACAAAGATTAATCTGTATTTAACTTGTGCAGTGAGCACTATTGTGTTATTTTACACTTAATTATTACATTTCTGCACCTGAATGCTACTGTTACTGACTTGATTTGTAACTGTGTTTTGTTGTATTCATCTATGCTTGTAATTTGTGTAATTGTTTTTGTTTTATTACTAACTTTATTAGTTAAGCTAGTAGTTTTTGGTATAGAAGTACTTAAAGTAAGCTTTCACTAGCCTAATTTTTATTTTATTTTTTTTGCTGATCCGATCCGTGACTCAAAATCTGTAATATGATCCGAACCGTGAGTTTTGTGATCTGTTGCACCACTATCTAGGACCACAATATCGTTAGAGACATCTCTTCTATACTGGGGCAAAACGCACATATAGGAAAAACAAATAAGCCCCAATGTGTCCGAGGTGTGCGAGGACCCATAAGTCTTCGCTCCTGGGTGAATACCTTAACGGTGTATTCGTGTCACTACGGCACACAGAGAGTTCCAGAGTTGCCGCGTCAGCAAAGTCTAGCTTTGACACACAGTGGAAAATACTGCTGGAGAAACTCTAGAAAAGCAAATAATTAGCTTGATTCATCACAAGCCCCCTTCCTACACAACTCAATGCATTGGTGAAAAATGACATGTCTGAAGTATAAATATCCAGTTTATTACTCAAGATAACTTAATTTTCCTCCTATCATGATTATAAATGAAACTTCAAGAACTTAAATTGACCACCTTATTTTATAGTCACAGAGGATTTACTAGTATCACAGGTACTACTAATTAACTTGCCAATGGTAAAACTAAATGGAACTTATACACAGTGGAAATAAAACAAACACCTTGTTCTAAATACTAAAAAAAAACAAAAAACAAATATGAACTAATATTAAATATTAAAGGGATAGTTCATCCAAAATTAGACTTGTTTTTCTTCTTCTCCATACTATGGAAGTCAATGGCTACGTCAACTCTTTGGTTACCAACATTCTTCAAAATATCTTCTTTTGTTTTCAACAGACAGAAAGAAACTCATACAGGTTTGGAACAACATGAGGGTGAGTAAATGATGACAGAAGTTTCATTTTTGGATGAACTATCCCTTTGAGTCTACAAAATTAAGGGTGTTGCAAAATTTTTTAGAAATGGATTTTTACACCAAACTTTTTGGGCTATTTTTTTAAGGTAATTTAATTTCTACATGACCAAACTGCTGTCATTGGTCAGTCAAACAGGCAGTCCTGCCCTGAACTCTAAATTAAGCCACAAGTTCTCTTGTCTCTACATATTAAATTGGGATACTAGAAATTATTTTATCTTGAAAAAATTTACACATCACCTTGAATTATATGACAATATATTGTATATTATATTAAAAATAATATAACATACAAGGTAAAATAATACAGATTTTTAGCAAATACATCTTGTTAGAAATTCAACAAAATTAAGCTTTGATACTGAGCTTCAGAAGATTATGATGATAAATTATTCCCAATAATAATTAATCATCCAGTATTTAAAAAATGCCTAATAACATTAACCCAATAACAAAATAACCAAAAAATAATTTAAATATTATTTTACATATGCAAATTATCCCATTTCAAAACTTTCATTTCTACGCAATGAAAATACTCTATTCAGATCTATTTACTATTTCATAAGTATTTAGGTTTTTACGCAACCAGTAAAAACAATAACCAATCAAATTTTTATTATCTGGCAGGATACCCCTACACAAAACCACACCTTACTGATAATGACAGTCAGCTGAAAATGAAACGCTCAAACCCTAATACAATGGCATTTACTTTTGTTCTACAGCCAAAACAGAAGCGTCTTTTATAAAAAAAATAATAATAAAATTTTTTTTTTTTTTTTAACTCCTGACACTGTGCCTTTCATTTTACACATCTATGTGTCTCCAGCATTCTTCCTGTGACTTTCCTCATCTGACGTTATCAGGAAGTCGAGATCGAATAGTAAAAAGATCTCGCTAAACTGCAGTGGCCATGTGTCAGTCTCCAACCCTTCCTGTTCACCACCGGCCACCATCTCAGATACAGCAGCTCTGGTGTGTTTCTCAGGTGCAGATGAACAGATCTCTAAAACTATATATAACATCCGTCCCTCATTCCTCATTTTTAAATACAAAACTATTATTGTTCAACAAATCACTCATGGAGAACACAGCTGGTCTTCAGGCTTGTCCTTGGCGTGGCATGAGATTCGGAGAGACATGCCCGTTACGACTCACTTAAGAGGTGCCAAGTGGCTTAGCTGGTTGCCTAACAGACTCAACATGGTACGCCAGGATTCGACAACACATACTGCCACGACATATTGGGATATTCTTGGTTGTAGGACCAAAATCCAAGCATTTGCAAGAGTTTAAAAAAAAAAAAAAAATTTTATGTACTATGATTATGCTTGGTGGTTTCTAGTGACACCAAGTTGGTCCCACCCAATTTATTTACAAAAAGCCACTCAAGTCATCCTTCAGACAAAACATCTTAAGCCACCACACCCATGCAGACCAACCTTGAACTACACCTCTGCTCCACCATGAGAAACGGCTCAAGTATTTCAGCAGGACCGTGATATCATGCATCATCAATGCTGACAAACAGTGGAGGGGTCAGTTACACTTTTACACTAAGTCCAAAGTCTCACAATTTAAACAACTTGCATTTAATAAGCAACACAGATGCTAAATTCATCTCAGGTCAGTTTGTGGACATTCAATGGGTTCAAACATAAGAGCAATATTAACCAGAACAGATTAAAAAACAATTACGCATCTACTTGGGTAATCAACACAAAATACTTGTTACTCATGCAATTTGTCAATTACACACTACCGTTCAAAAAAATTGGGGTTGGCAAGATTTTTACTGTCACTTTTGATTAATTAAATGCATCCTTGCTACATAAAAGCATTAATTTCTTAAAAAAAAAAATAAAAAAAAAACTTAATGACCCCAAACTTTTGAATGTGTACATATTGTAATTCATGCCACTGACATCACATTCAGATACTACATGGAATATCAACTGCAGGAAATTTAGCCTAAACTTTGAACTCTGCCCTTGGTCTCAACTTCTGAACTGACGACTTATATGTTACTAGTCACAAATATAACACAGAGAACCATACTTATTTAAATATTTTTAACTGTTACCAGGATAGAACCTATGACCACAATAAGCAGACTAACTCTTTATCATTAACCCTTTTAGACACATTGAAATGTCTAATAACAGTGGTCACTGCAAGTGAAAGTTCAGACTGTCTTGGTTTCACATGAACACTTTTACATGGCTGGTGTAAATATCACATGACCAGTTTGCCCTCTCTGAAAAATGATGTCCGTGTCAAAGGTCCATAAAAGGAAGAACATAATGTATACATGTCATAATAGAGATACCACCACCATATTTGTTACATATAATATTTAAAGTGTCTATTACTAAAATATTACTTACACAGCTCCGTTGAATACAAATCATAAATTAAAACGCATGATGTAATCATACAAAACTGAAACCAGTGGGAAATCCAGAGACTCGCTTTAATGAAGTAACTAATTGATTCACATTATAATAGTGTACATTTCAATTTATTGTTAAATGAAATGAAACAAAGTGAAAGTAAAAAAATATTTTATGTTGCTTTATTGTTTTCAAATTTCTTGGGTCTTACTGACCATCTGAGCAATTTCAATTCTGTAGTTTCCCACCAGTTACAATTGTGAACAGGTATAAAACACTTATCATAACTTATGATCTTAAAAAACTGAATTTTGCATCTTAGGGCTGTTCAATGGTTAAAATAAATGTGCCCACGTATTTAGGAGAATATAAGACGAAATGGGTCAATTTAACTACCCATATCCCTAAACCTGTTAACATTTCTCTGCATTACTCCAATACAACACAATGATCATAAAACACATCTGTCAGATTATCTAAAGATAAAATCCAACATTTCCTAACTTCTTGTGTTTAAAAAGGAGTTTGAGCTTAGTAAAGCTCAGTGGCAACAAACCAATTCATAAATAAATAAAGCCCGGTGAGTTTAGTGCCGAGGAAGCAAAACTAGTTAGCTAACCCGGCTAACATCAGCTAATGCTGACTAACTCATCAACTCCAATTAGCAGGCGAGCTAAATGACTAGTTTATTTACCCCAAACTGAAAACAATTGACAAGTTTCTCCTCTAAAGTTAATTATTATATCGCACTGTATCGGTATCGATACAGTTAGATGGAATCTGTCAAATTTATTAGATGAAACGGATGTTTTAAGTTTGTAAATACTGTGTTTAACTCAACAGTCCAGTTGCTAGCGAAGCTAATGTGAAGTCAAAACAATCTGAAAACCTCCAGTTATAACTCAATCTCTCTTTGTAGGAACTTACTGAGTAGATGAAACGCTTATTGGTCTTCCGAGGGCCCTCCACGCGTCTAGTTGTTGTTATTTACCCTAGTATTTTTGGTGTAAAACTATTCCGGGGATCCCCTCTCTCTCTCTCTATCTGCCCTGCCCGCTGCCGCTCCGGTCGCCAAATAAACATCCTCGCTGCCTACACATGGACCCGAGTCACCGACCCGCGCATGCGCACTGAGCACTGGCCCACATCAAGAGGAGACTTAACATGAGGAAGAGCATCCTCCTGACGTTTTAATTTGACAAATATTTACTATGGTAACCATAGTTTCAGACTAAATACAATAATTACTACAGTTAATGTTGCTACTGTCATTTAAAAGACCTAACACAGTACATTTTTGTAAAGGCAATGATGTCAATCTTATTTTTGGTTATTTATGGATAAAATGATCACAAAATGGTACTTTATTTAATATTAAATTAGAAAAATGGTTAATGATTAATAAAATTGTAAAAGCAAAGAGAATGATAATAATATAATGACTTAAAGAAATCACCAAAATGCTAAGGAGGGCCAAATTACTCAATTAAATCATTAAGAAAATGAAGAAATATTTCAATAAATTGTTAAATATACATTTAAATTGTTAATAAACATAAAAAATAATTAAATTGATAAAATACCTCTTAAACGTCAACTGTACAATAGTAAAATAGGAATCTGGATTTTAAGTGACTTACCTGATCAAATACGAAATGAAAAAAATCACAAAATTTACATTCATTTTACATCATAAAAAAAATTAAGACACTCATTTTGCATCTCTACCCACATTACCAAACTCAGGGGAAGCAAATCTACTGCTACATTTTCAGTACAGTTGTGGCAAAAGTTTAAGTAATGTACAGTGATTATGAATCTAAAAAAAAAAAAAATCTCTCTCCAACATAATCTTAGCCAATTTTACCTGACTTAATTCGATAAATTGCCAAATGTTATTATCTTATTTATGTCGATTTCCAAACTGCGGGACAAACAGTTATATTCCATCAGGGAGCGCTTTATGGCTCACGAACATGTGTATACAAAATAGTATAATCTTTTAAATATATTCCATTTCAAGTTCCGACGTGAAAATTTTATCTTTCTGCACAAATATCAAGAAAATATATTTGATATTTAATATATAAACCTTATCCTGTAATCACAAACGACTGTGATTGGTCCATCCTGACGAGCGCTGAGAAAAGTAACAGAAACCACGTTGAAAAGTCCTCTACGCAAAGCAGGCTTAAACTAAACTCGTTGCTCTTATAAACAATGTTTTATATCGTATGTCATGTAGAAATTATTGAATTCCATAAACATACCGAGTCCGTCAGCTTCATGAAGTTGTTTTCGTCTGCCTTGATGAGAGCTGTTGTGACCCAGGTAGAGCTCAGGATCCGGATGCAGCTCTGTGGGCTTTTTATCGACGAAATGAAACGAACACACGTAAACTCTCTTCGGAGGATTTTTTAATTTCAAAGCCGCAAGCCAAGCCTGTTTCCTCTCCTCTTTCGACGGGATACAGTGTAAGGTATACGGCGCTGGGCACGGACATTCACTCCTGATTTTTTGATGTTCTACACAGATGTTTTCTTGAAAACTCTTCAGTTTTTTCGAGTTGTTGTAGCAGCCCGATACAGCACATGTCGAACCGGAGCTCATGTTAAACTCTTGACACCTCAAGTGCGTATGTCAAAATAGATTTTAGACAGACCGGAAGCAGAACACCGGCAAACGGAAATAGGGAGACGTCGTATTGTTTTCCAAACCAAACTTTATGCGTATTTTCAGTAGTACAAACTTTATATTTATATTCTATTACACTATATGATAGTTATTTAAAGGGCTAAAACGTATACATATATAAATAATGCTTTTGAAAACTTTTAGAAGGCTTTTTACAAGTTGTTTACTTAACTTTCATATTGTTCTTTCAGCTGTTTTTCATGTGGTTTCATAGTACGACAACGTCCAAAAGGATTTTCCCCATTTTAATTCATTTATTTCCCCATGTTTTATCATTGAGTAAAACTATTATATAAGATTATATTACATTGCCATATTTAAAAAATAAATAAATAAAATCAGAATCTATCAAATACAATTCTGCAGTCAATCTAGCAGGTTAGAATAGCTTGTTTGGATATCTGGTGACATCTGTTGGTTGTTTTTAGGTATGACAGCTCATATTTTTATGTACAACCTGATATTTCCAGGCCAATAAATAGATATAATATACATATATAATACATAAAGTTGCGTTCCAAGATATTTAAATTACATTTTAGAAAACAAGTATGTTTAATTCAATTAATAAATAGCAGTCCATACTATTTAACTATTTTCAACACTATATGGTTACTATAAAAAATTAGGCCTGGCCTATAAAGATATAATTATAAATAAATATAAACATATGCAATTTCATAAGTAACACAAGAGAGATTAGTTAAAATCTTCATTGCAGTTTTAAAGTGAATGGTAGAACACCATTAACCTGGAAATAGATGGCAGCAATAATCTTAAACTTCATCTTAATAAACCTAAACTTCAATTGAACAGTTCGGTTTTAATGGGATTGTGGTTATTAAAGGATGTCTAAATGCTTGGGTTACATATATTAATAAAATAAAAGTTTAACAACGAGGCTTTTAGTACAAAACAAATGTCAATTAATAAACAATGAAGTAATACATAATTCAATATATTTGTTTTATAATAACAATGTATATTACTGTAATAGGCTATGAATCAAATAATACAATTTCCGTTCATAATTTTACTAATAATTAAAAACATAACATTTGGAAATATATGAAATACATTATGCCATTGGAAACAAGCAACATGCGTAATTATCACGATTCCCACATTAGTTATTTATAGAAGCACTAATTTGCTTTAATTAGTCGTAAATTGTCGAGGGGAAAAATCGAAGATATATATCAAAGATTTTATTCGGGAAGTTTTCTTAAAGAGATGGCGTGCTTCTACCCTTATTTTCACACCACAAGGGGGAAGCAAAGGTTAAGGTATCCTTACATTGATCAGCAAAGATATAGCAAAGAGTCTGATAAATGATTGTAGTTTTAAAAATACTCATCTAATTTGTAACCAAATCTTAGATCTTACATTATTTTCACAGTTAAGTAGCCTAAGAGCCTTAATCGGGTTAGACGCCATATTGAATTTAACTCGGATGAAAGCGAGGCTGTGAGGGACAGACTTACAGTCCTTACTTTGACACGTAGGCTACTATATAAAGGTACTAGATCATGTAACTTTCACAACTTACAACTTTTGTGAGTTTTTGTCGACTTAAAGTCTTTTTCAGAAAGACGTTTCGTCAGTTAAATAATCGTATGTTGTTAAACAACAGTACAGTCCATTGAGCGCACTGTCCCTAACAGCCTCGTTTTCATTCCTGATCAAATTAAATATGGCACTACCATAGACTGTACCCTACGGTCTATAGTTCTCCAGCTGAAAGGACACATTAGTCAGTTTGGCCACTTCCACTAGGTGGCAGTATAATAAAGTAATTTAAAGGGTTGACAAAACCCTGATTTTATTCTGGCCTGAACTTGACCTTGACAGAACAATATATGTGCCCTTTAACTACAATACATTGTAACAAATTCCAACGGCGTGTTTATATTTTGTGTATTCAACAGTTTGTTGGAGAGTCAACGTAAGTTATTCTGAATAAAATCAAGATGATTGATTTCAAGGCTTTCGACACAAACATTAAAAAATAAATAAACAATATCAGTACATACATATTTATTTATAAATATGAAATCAATATAAAATAATATCTAAATTTATATTTACAAAAATATGATTATTATCATTTTTATCAAAACAAAATAAAATAAAAATAAAAAAACATCTGTTCTCCTAAAAAAATATGAATATTATTTTTATTAAAGCAAAATTTTAAAATAAAATCTCCAAAATATCTGTTATCACTCTTTAACGTTCTGCCACCTCCAGATATTGTGAGACTGTGTGTTGAATCTTAAAGTTTATCTTGAATTATTCGTGCCCCTCAGTTGTGAGTGATAGTGCCACATCACCTTCTCCTGAGGCCTGTTAATTAATCAGCTCAGTGGGTGGAAGTTGGAGATGAGAAACTTCTGTCTGTCCTGAACGTCCAGGCTGCTTGTTTTCTTGCCAAGCCCGCTGTTTCCACAGAACAACTTACAGTAGGTTGCCATATAGCCTAGGTACCAGCTACAGAGGGGTTAAATCTCATTTCCATGTATTTAAATGACGCGTGAATAATTTACAGAAGGCTTGAAGAAGGAAAATCTGAGAGACGTTTAGAAGTCACGCTCAGCTTCAGGCCAGTACAAAGAGACAAAACGGACAAAAAACACACTTTACGGCTTCCTGGTTAAAACAAATGCGGCACTGTGTGTTGTATGTGAGCGACGGCCCATTATGGCCGTTTTGGCAGCTTCACAAGCATCCGCTCACTAGAACATAAATTGTCGCCACATTAAAATGCCCCGCACGACATTATGGAAGGGCATGAATAGCCTTGTAAAAACAAATAAGGCAGGGGGGAAAAACGAAAAATTAACAACATACACAAGACAAATGTAATTTTCAGAGCAAAAAAATCTCTTTTTACACGGCCCGCTAACCAGCATCTACCCCTGTTTTCGCCTTTCCCGCATTTCTACAGTCTTGTAAATTTTATATGAAAGAGCATATTGCCACTTATCAGCGGGTGGTGCAGTAAAAGCGTTTAGGGTCAAAGCATTACAAAACCGTGATTGGTTCTTCCATTAGAAGTAGCGCGCGGCCTGGGTTTCCTCTCAGCCAATCAGATGCGCTCACCGTACTATTGTTTCAAATGTTGGTGGTCTGCATTCTCTTAGACTCCCCCCCTTTATGATTTGAAAATGAATAACACATAATTGAAGCCCTTTATAGAGTGACCCTTCTTCTAAAATCTGAAGATAGCAGACTACGAGATTCCAGGAAAAAATGCTGTTTGATGCCATTTAATGTATTAACAAGAAACAGAAAAAATAAATTCACAAATAGCCTAAACTGGTTAGATGAACTAAATAAAAGAAAAAGGGAAAAAAACAAGAATAGGGGTTTACTTATAAATTGCTTCTGCTAATAAAAATGTTCCCTGAACCTGAAATGTAATCATGCCATTTAAATATAAAAATATGAGATATTTTCAAGTTCGACTGCAAGCTTTCAGATTAAATTAAACACATAGCCTAATGAAATCGTTAGAAATCGTTATAATTTTATAAAACACAGTCGGTCCCGACTTCTGATTGGTCAATATAGGTATCATGTGAAACACTTCGCCACATCAGATCGCCAGTTTGTTGCATAGCAACCTTCTATTTTGTCAGGGACTATTTGTTGTAGCGGAAGAATGGCATAATTTATTTATAATAAAATTGTAATAAAAATAGTGTACTTCATATTTTATGAAAATACTTAATATTTTTATTATTAACGTGTTATTATTCAATTAAGACATCGGTCCTGCTGAATAGTGAATATATAGAGTAGTAAATAATGACTCGCTGTAGTCCTGAATAATCGCGCAATATAACGCGGCCTTTCCTATTTGAGGGAAATTAATTTATAGCCTAGCCTACATTAACTGGCAGTGGTGCTACATTATTCCACTTGTAAATAATAAAACGAGTTACCAATACGTATCCAAACACAAATTATTAACTAGCCTGATCAAGTTTCTCAGAAATATGTTGTATGCCCCCCCCACCCCTTTCCCCCAAGTGCACTGAGAAAAGGGCTAGGACACATGTATGTATATGAACCCAGGGGGTGCGGGGTCTGACTGGTTTGCATTATAAAAGACGAGGTCCTGTGAAAGTTCTGCTCCTTGTGTGTGAATTCAATAGCTCCAGCATGGTTAGCATGACAAACTGCTCTTCAAGTTCACAGAGTAACCTCCCCCGTCCCCGCGCGCAGACACACACGCAGACACACTCCCCCTGCTGACCCGACACCCTCCCTCTCGTTCATTCTCAAGTCTATTTCAGGCGAGTCAAAGGGCATCTTAGTTCTGAAATTTCAATAATGCTGTCTGCTGGGGATGAAATGTTTTTTAAGGTCATGATTTTATTTATTTATTTATTTAGTGAAAACAACCGAGGCATTTCTCATATGACAATTCAAAATGAAAACGCAACTCTTTTTATACATTCGAAATGTATTAGGAAAATGTGTCGTGGAGTCTCAGCTTTTGTGTTAATGCAATGTTTCTGTGTTTATTTTTAATGTAATGTAAAATTGCAAAACGTTCACTATATATATATATATATACACTCAAGATCATCTTCTAAACAATTATTTTAGATTTAAATAATGACTTTTATTATTTGGTGTTTGTGGCATTTACGCTCAAGTTATTTTCTGTATTTATTTATATTTTATCACTTGTCCTGATTTATGGTCCATGATATAGTTAACTGATGATTCATCTCAAAAATCGACATTCACTCTTTCATATGTTTGTTTTTTAAGCACTTTTATTTGTGATATAATTGCCTCAATTATTTTGATCTCCTTTTGTAGAAAACAATCATCACCACAGACTGCATTAGAAACAAACACTTTTGTTTATAAATAATGTGTTTTTTTATATATAATTTTTTTCAGATCAGTTTGTTCAGAGGAATAAACATTATTTATTTATTAAACCACCACAAAGATTAAAGAAGCCGAAGTCACAACGAAAATGTGCTTTTCAAAGTGTTTTTGTCTTTGTCATCTTGTGAAGGCTTGTTTTATTAAAAATGAGTGTCAATAAATATTTAAACAATCCACATTTTATAATAGTTTTAAAACATTAATAAATACAAATTAAACTATTATGATTATGATGATGATGGTTAATAATAAACTAAAAACCAAAACTATATAAATGCAGTATTTTTACTGAATTGTAATGAACAATTACAAATAATAGTAAATATTAGCATCCAGTGAATTCAAAAATCTTACTGGAAACATGTTAGACGAATTAACACTATTTCGCCTTCTAGATTCATATAGTGACAGAATAAATGGTATATTCAGAGGATATTCATTCCTATTGTTATGCCTTAGTGTTTGTATTCAGTACTGTTTTAACACAGATTTTGGTGACTAAACAATTTCATATATTTTTTGCATTTAGAAGCCTGAATATAATGCGACACAACAGCCAGAGGATGCAGGGCTTCACGGCCAAACTCCCTCCTCACCTCTCCCGACAAAGACAATGAACGTCTTGGCAGACCACCAAGAACTGTTTTACCGGAGCTGCTCGGCCAAACGTTTTGAGCCCTGTCTCTGGGCAGAGGATGGCCGAGGGAGGGGGTGAACAAGGGGACAAGAGCTGCCACCCTAATCTCTCCGAAAGAGGCTTGTTCTGTGTGGGTTTATCCCGTTGAGAGTAAGGGAATCTGCCATGCTCAGTAAGCATGTACATCAGGCCATCTCATGGCTCAATGGACGCTCCATGGGTGGCCTCTCCTGGTCAATACAGTCATACCCTCCACCGGACCGGCCCAGAATAGGATAATCTCTTCTTCTCGCTTTCTTTCAGGCCAAAGTCTGGCCTCCTGGCGGCTGAGTCACGGCCCTGATCCCGGGTCAGTATGGCTGGGTGACCGAGGGGCAGATTTCAGTAAGTGCACTGGAGCGCACTAGACCAGCGCTTGAGCTGACAGTTAAAGGAAAACAATAGGAAGCAGGACTGATGTGTGTGTGTTTGAGTGAACTGGATTCCTTCTCAGGTAATGAACACTTTCTGGCTGAGCGAAAGCGCACTGTTTCTGACTCAGTTTGACAAAAGCTGACACTTTTTGACGAATAAGACAAAACTAAACTAAAAAATCATCTCTTTTTTGGGTAAGGTGGCATTTGACCGATCGTCAAACTTGAGGTTGTTTATACTTTCTATTAATTTTGTATGAGGTTTGCAAGTTTTGCAACCCTGTTACTAAATAGATTTCTAAACACAGTTTACATCCCTGATTTGTGTGATTTTTTTTTTTTTTACAATTTTGTAGCAGTAATAGAAATTTAAAAATGCAACAAAATGCAATAAAATAAAATAAAAGCAATTAAAACTAATTTTAAAAAAAAAATGCCAAAATGAGTAATAGTGTTGTAAACTTAAATGTAGAATTTTTATATTCACCATATCAAATAATAATGTTATTTCACAATTTTGGATGTCACACCACAGTCATCAGTAACAGGGTTGTATTACACTGTTGGTAATTAAAATTGGCTAATAATAATTTTTTTTTTTACTGCAGTCTTTTTTAATAGCAATTCAACAGTTTGTCAAATTTGTAAGATTTTAACTGTTAAATGCAATCAAGAAGATTGTGACCTTTTAGGAAGGTTCAGGTCAAAATCACCACAGGGCTTTTAAGGTGTTTGAAAAGAGCGGTGTTTCATTATGGGATAATTATGTTATATAATAGTTCATCAAACATGTTGTAATATTATTCTCACAACAAAACAATTTGGAATTTGTTCCTCTAATGCTTTGAAACACTACTCATAGGACAATAGAAATAGAAAAATTTACCTTATTCATGAAGACTATTAAAAGATCTAAATAAATAAATAAACAAGAAAAATAAAGAAAAGATGAAAAAAAAAAAATCACACAGGTAACGAACATTTCTTTTTCAGAATTTAATTAAGCACTTTTCTCTTTAATACAAGGCAGTTAGGCCGGAATCACTTTAATGGAATAGCTTACAACAATAGCAAACAAAAGAAAAAGTATCTCTCTCTCAATATATATATATATATACATCTGTCTGAATTTCTGTTTGAGTATCTATCTGATTCTCCATGCATCTATATGAATATCTGAATATATATTTGAATATCTATCCATTTATATAAATATCTGAATACCCATGTGAATATGACAATCAATATAAATATCTTTTTGAATACCTATCCATCTATATATCCATATATCTGAATATCTATCATCTATATCTATCTATCTATCTATCTATCTATCATTAAGTGCAATCAATTTTTAAGTTGGCAGTAAGTAATTAATTGTCCTTTGACCTGTACATTTCAAAAATCCTTTTTCAAACAATGAACTTACCTGTATTGTCCAAAAATACTTACTTGACGAAAAAAGAGAGGTCCGATACAAACAACACAAACAGTCTTATTAAAAAAAAACAGTTACATTCAGTAATTAAATAAAGAAAAAAGGAAAAACATCTCCAGTGATGGTCTGTGCTGATCCTGGCATCAAGATTTAGTCCAAAACCTGAGGAGACAAGAAAATATGACCGAATTAGTATCAGTTTGACTCGTGACATTTGAAAAAAATATAATACAAATTCCTATTATGTTTTTGAATACCTATCCATCTATATATCCATATATCTGAATATCTATCATCTATATCAATCTATCTACCTATCTATCTATCTATCTATCTATCTATCTATCTATCTATCATTCATTAAGTGCAATCAATTTTTAAGTTGGCAGTAAGTAATTAATTGTCCTTTGCACTGTACATTTCAAAAATCCTTTTTCAAACAATGAACTTACCTGTATTGTCCAAAAATACTTACTTGACGAAAAAAGAGAGGTCCGATACAAACAACACAAACAGTCTTATTAAAAAAAAACAGTTACATTCAGTAATTAAATAAAGAAAAAAGGAAAAACATCTCCAGTGATGGTCTGTGCTGATCCTGGCATCAAGATTTAGTCCAAAACCTGAGGAGACACAAGAAAATATGACCGAATTAGTATCAGTTTGACTCATGACATTTGAAAAAAATATAATACAAATTCCTATTATGGCCTATGTTTTATAACATATCAGTATCTTTTTGCAAATCGCCAAGCTGTTCACTGTACAGCATCTAAATGAGGGGTGGCTTGAGCGCAGACTCGGATGAGAGGGGAGGGGCTTCGAATTGATTGACAGCACACGGATGCCGGGATGCTCAGCGTCACGTGTGTGGGGATGACGCTGAGTGTGTGCTGCTCTCCCGCCGCCATGCCACAGCATGAGTGTGTTTACCAGCATGCAGGTTGAAGGAGCGGGGAAGCAGACTTTATCAGCCGTGATGTTTGACCCCGAGCCTAGAGCCATACAGGGGTCAGGGGAAGGACTGTCTGGGCACTGGGATTGACCCCAGGGCTCTGGGGGTGGGGTGCTTGTTGGTTCCAGTCTAGGGTGCTTAATATCACCTCTGGGGATTGAGATGCAGACAGCTCAACGACTGACCCTGCTTAATCATCAGTGCGCAACGTCTAGTCTGCTTGTTCATGGTACAAAATCATGGCGGGTGGATATGGTGTTATGGAAATCAAACATGGCTTCCATCATTTTATTTTAACACACACACACACACACACACAATTATTTATAAGAAGGCCATAAAAAGCCATAAAGACCAAAAATGGTCATAAACACTATATGTATTTTGTTGCAAAAATGCAATCAGATATACCTGCAGCTATGTAAGCAGCATATTTCTGATGAAACTCACAATATTATCTTACACTAATCTATCTGATTTATCTCACACTATTGTGATACAAGGTTCATTATCCAGCTAGGGTCTGAAACAGGACGTGTTTTATTGGACGAGAGTCATGAATGCGATTCATTTGAATTCTCAGACTGTAAACAAACAGCTAGCTTGACGCTAAGCTAGCAAGAGTATGGAGCTGTTTGGGAGGACACGTCACACCAAAGCCGTCAGGAGATGGTTTAATGTACCCAGCGTTTGGGTGGGGGGCAGAAATCGCCTGTCTGAAACCCCCCCCCAACCCACCCCACACACACACAGAGGGAACGCGCGCCTACGACCCAGGCAGAGATTTTGTGGAGGGGGCGTCTGGTCCTCTATTCAGACAGTCCTGTCTGATGTCCCATTAAGATTTGAGTCCAGGACTGTGAGGGGTGAGGGGAAAGGCACTGGTTAACCCCCCTGGACTTCTGCTGCAGCTCCTGGGTCCTATTATTTGAGGCAAGCTGTTGGCTGCATACTAATTCTGCATCACTCAGTCACGAATCGGCTCGTATGAGGAGCGGCGTATGAAATAAAGGTGGCGCAGAAGAGGCCCTGTATGGAATGAAGGAAGCATATGCTCACTAAACACGCTCGGACTGACAAATATCCAGTGCACTGAATGAAAAAGGTTAACATAGCTTGCTAACTGGTTAGTTGCATCATTCTGCAGGGAAGAGGAGGAGCCTGGAATCATGCAGCTGAAATGACCTGCATTCGTTTTCATTTAGTTTTGGATTTTTTGCCTAATGATACATACTGTCAAGAGGGAGGAAAAGAAGTGATGGCAAGAAATGTTGTAAGCCAGACTTGAACTTGCATCATCCAGATGAGCGCCACAGATTAATGTGTCAGAGCACATGCACTAGCCACTAGACAATTTAAATATTATGTTTATGTTATTATTTAAATGTTTAAGAAATAACGGTCTTAAAATCAAAACTAAAAATGTAAATATTTTAAATATCTATCATTCAGATTAAATTTCAATTTAAATATTATTATTATTATTAAAATATTATTAAAAAGGTTTTTAATGTATTTTAAAAACACAATAAATATACATAAAAATAAAATATGTAATCTAATATTTCTAATAATCGAATATTTTTAAATGTTAAATAATATTTTAATAAAGTATAATTTTTGCATGCCATATCAAGATTTATCATTAATACAAATATATATTAATAAAAATGAAAGTTTTTAAAAATTGATATCTATCTAATTATCAGAAGAATTAGAAAATTACTTATCACATTAAAAAATAAATATTTTATTAATATATAATATTATTTAGCATGGTTATTTTAAAACATGCTAAACATTAAATGTTTTTACTTTTTAACATTTTTATTTTAACTCATATTTATGTTATTAAATTTTTTATAAAAAATTATTTATTTAAATTATGATAAAATAACTATCTTGACCTGGCATGTTAAAAAAGAACTTAAAAGGTAAAAACTTAAAAAGTATAAAAATAAAAGTTATTATATTTAATATCTTATGTGTATTCTACTGATATTATGATGCTAAGCGCAAGCTGTGTTTTTCGAAGAAGAAAGGCATTAAAACACATGCTACTAGATCACTGTTTGCATCAATCAGGTATTCTGTGGGCTATAAATAACCATGACCAGCGGGTGAATGAGAGATAGACACCAGACAAGGCCAGTGGAGAAAAGCGTCCAGTCCCCAATGACACCACTATCTCCATAAAGGGGGGCTCACAACGGGCTTTGTTCCCCTGTTTAACACTGCTTTATAAAAACTATTCTCTATGTACTCAGCAAAGCAAAGCTTTATGTACAAAGCAGAGCCATTTTCTTATAGTCTGAAGAAGAAGAAACAATGACAGCAGAGATGCACAGGGAGAGAAAGATAAGATGTATAAATCCAGACAGCAAAGACTTCCCTAGGGTTGCCAGGTCTGCAGTGAAATGCACATTTACATCCTGTGTGTTCCCCTATTTTCTAGTCAAATCTGTTTCGGGGTGTAGCGAGACGTCTGACCATACAAACCCCCCTGACCTTGACCTCTAGGATCCTTCCTCACCTGCAGCTGAATAGAGCAGCTGGGCCATCTAGTCAGTGAATGACTGAATATTTGACACTTTTACTCGTTCCCATGCTCAGTCGCTTCCTGAGATGATATTTAGACAGTCTTTGTGGGGGAGAGAACTATTTATTGTGCTTGGTGTACTGTGGCAGCCATTATCTGTGGTATTTTTCCTCGTTTAGTCATAATTGCCACATATGGACATTTATTAGTAAACTTACATGAAATCTGAGCATTCACACTGACACATTTAAATCTGATTTCACTCCACATTTAAATTTGGTTTATAAACATTGAATTTCATGGGTTTTTTGGTGTTTCAACAACACAAATGTCTGCATCAATATGCCTAAAAAGCAGATTTGTTTCTGCTTGCTGTCTAAAGCTTTAGATGTGGCATTTATGATTAAATGAGAACAAATATGGCAGATAATAGCTACCACAGTATAATGAACACAATATTTTCAAGTAAGTTCATTAACAAATGTCTATGTCATTTTAACCTAAGTTTCATCTTCCGATGTAAACATAGATTTGTGTAGTCGAAACAACAACAAAATTATGACATTTTGTTTACAAACCCAATTTAAGTGTGAAACCCAATTTAAATGTGCCTGAATACTCAGATTTCAAGTTTATTAATAAATGTCCATATTTTATTTATCTCATGAATCATTTTCTATACATAAAGCATTGTTTTCACTAAATATGTGCTTGCGTATCTCCAAAGTTCATCTGTGTTTTCTTTAGATCATTAGGCGTGATTTTATGGTCCCTTTAAAAGCCTATCTGAAACAAGTTTCCCTAAGAAGTACCTTCATACATAAAACGCTGTCTGTTTAGTCATTCACTTTGGATTTCGGACACAACCAGTACTTTACGGTAGACCATCATGCTCCCTCCCTCGCTCGTCTCTCTCCATTGACAGCATGAGGACCCCTGTATACTTCCTTATGGCTGCCTGCAATGTGCCTGTCTGAAATGCAAAACAATGGGGTTGACGTACCGGGAGCAAAACATAAAAACTCATTATTCACTGTGGATCACAGCGCATTCGATGAATGTAATTACTTTCAGTTGCGGTTTATTGGGGGTTTATGTGACCTGTTCTGGCAATACAGGCATTTTCTTCTTCTTATAATCTACTGCTGAGATGCAACTCATTGATTTTTTTCTGCTTGCTGTCTAAAGCTTTAGATGTGGCATTTATGATTAAATGAGAACAAATATGGCGGATAATAGCTACCACAGTATACTGAACACAATATTTTCAAGTAAGTTCATTAACAAATGTCTATGTCATTTTAACCGAAGTTTCATTTTCCGATGTAAACATAGATTTGTGTAGTCGAAACAACAAAAAAATTTTGTTTACAAACCCAATTTAAGTGTGAAACCCAATTTAAATGTGCCTGAATACTCAGATTTCAAGTTTATTAATAAATGTCCATATTTTATTTATCTCATGATTCATTTTCTATACATAAAGCATTGTTTTCACTAAATATGTGCTTGCGTATCTCCAAAGTTCATCTGTGTTTTCTTTAGATCATTAGGCGTGATTTTATGGTCCCTTTAAAAGCCTATCTGAAACAAGTTTCCTCATTCATAACAGATCCAGATGGGAAAAGAGCTGCTAAGCAGGACAGGATGTGGCAAATGTATTAGAATATTATAAAACAGCAAAATTGAATGTAATGCAAGTACACAAATAGTGCATCATGTACATGCACTGTAAACATATTGTTTGTCAGGTAAACGATAATATGATAATAATGGTACAAGTCAAAATTACTTCTTAATATGACTGAATCAACCAGGTAACATCAACAAAAGTAATTTTAAGGGACAGAAATATGCCCATATGGTAACTGCAAATTTCTGCAAATGCACATGAACATACAGGATAACATAAAGGACATACATATGTCTTTAAAATAAGATAATTCAGAACTCAGCTTCATTTTTTTCGGATCACAAAAGACAGAGAAAAATCCTTGCAATTGTACATTTAATGAATGGTAATCTTCTTCAATCTTTTTACAAAAAAAGATTCAAATTTCATAAAAATTATCCCATGCAACTCGTTCCGTATCCCAAGTGCTCTTAAGGCATATGGTAGGGTTTGCCGAGAAACAAATTCGAAAATGTAATCTATTATTAAGAGAAAATCTCCAGTCATCGCATTCGTATGAGTGCGTAGCAGTTCGTGCCGGCGCACCTAGGAAAAGCACACAAGCAAGCGAATCATTTTGAAACATCAAGAAAAATAAAATCATGACACGAAACACGATTCTTTCTTCTCTGAGGTTAATATGTCCGTTCTGAGGCAGTCAGTATTAAACAGCCTAGAAAGTGCGCAAAGAGTGCTACCTCTATAATCACTAAAAGCTGTCATTCACTTCAGTTCATCGAGATCTCACGACGTTCCTTAATCAATGAAGCTGTCTGCACTGCACAATGAATTTCTTATTTACATCGTATCTACACGTTGTTATAATGAGAAGATTCGCGAGCTTGCAGAACTCAGCACCTGACAAAAACTCGTCATTTCAAGTGGTGAGTGAACATTTGAGGCTCTCCATAACACAAATACACACTGGAGCGTTTGCCAAATATGTTTTGCCAATGTCAGATGGGGCCCTAAGCAGCCGCTTACCTCGCTTATTGGTTAAGTCCGCCCCAACTTGGCCGAAATCATAACAGACCATCCGTTGCTCTATCCGGTGAACTCTCGAAAAACTCATCAACCAGCTGTTTGACTACAAACACATAAGAAATGTGAGCTTACATGTTTTGACATTGACTTTTTTTTTTTTTTTCACTTTTGTGAACACATACCTGAGTTATCAGGAGAAACAGAAAAGCAATTTTAGTGGCTTTCCTCAATTGCAGCTCATCAGCGTCTAGAGTAAACACAGCGCATCACTATGACAACCTCACGCATCCACTCCCCCTATTGATAGTTTTCACGTGACGTCACACCCTTATAGGAACACCCACCTGGAGGGCAAAACGAAGCTTTGCTCCACTGACCGCCAGTTATTTTTACACACATTGCTTTAAGTAGTAATACAGTAAAACGCAGATATTAAGAGGCGAAATTCAGTAAACACCTTATTGATTATGTATATTTTGTACAGGCAAGCAGATGAAGCCAGAATATAAACACAATGTGCAAAGTTTCACGTTAAATGGTTTCACATAGAAAACCATTATAAGGAAAACACTGAAGCATTAAGCGGATTGCATTCATATTCCGGCCTCATCTGCTTGCCTATGTAAACTGTGCATCATTAATATGGTGATTACTGAATTTGATCTTTTAATATTACTGTTTAAGTGTTTTTACAACGTTTTGTCGCACTGTTTAATGATTGAAATATTGCCGCGGGGGCTTAATATGGATTGCAAATGTCCAAAACTTGCATTTTGTTCACATACCTTTGTTTTATTCTTTTGAGAGGTGATCTTAATATTTGCGGCTGGGAAACAGATGGAAAATTGAGAGGCTTGTGCTGCAGTTCTATGGATGTTTTGCTCTCCAAGTCTTCGAGCCGGTCACGTGACTGAAAGCTATGAATTGACTGAAACTGCTTTGTTTCAAACTCAGCATTTAACGGTGATGAATAAACAAAAAGACTAAGTGTACAAAATTGACTTCCTTTTTTTCGGTTTCATAAAATATAATAAATAATTTTTTTTAAATCACAAAACAGACATCACCTTTGTGACTGCACACGGGTGTTTTACAGCAATAATAATAATAATAATAAAAGCAAAATTTATTTGTTAATTTGACGGAAACACGTCCATGCAGAAATATGAGAAATATGAAATATGTCCATATGCAACTTTTTACAGTGCACACAATAAAAACATAAAAGGACATCCATGTGTGTAAAAATAAATAAAATAAATAGATAATTATGGTTATACTTGCTTAAGGTTAAAACGAAATTTTAAAAAGTAGCCTTTAGTAAAAAAAAATTAGAAATTATTTAAAACAAACAAATAGAAATGATAATTTTCAAATATTATTTGTCTCATATATATACAGTGGGTACGGAAAGTATTCAGACCCCCTTAAATTTTTCACTCTTTGTTATATTGCAGCCATTTGCTAAAATCATTTAAGTTAATTTTTTTTCCTCATTAATGTACACACAGCACCCCATATTGACAGAAAAACACAGAATTGTTGACATTTTTGCAGATTTATTAAAAAAGAAAAACTGAAATATCACATGGTCATAAGTATTCAGTTGCTGTGACAGTCCGCCCACAGACAACTTGACCCCACCCTCAAACACTATTGCATGCGCTGAACGCGGTAGACCAATCACAAAGGACTAAGCCATCTAACCAATCAGAGCAGAGTAGGCTCACGGAAAGGAGGGGTTTAGAGAGACTGAATCTTCTAACTGCTTCGAACTAATTGTTTATGAATCATTGAGAATTCAAGTGAAATTAAATGTATATTATGAGAAAACTAAAGTGTTTTTTGATCTATGTATGTAAACCTGTTGTAGGAAACTCCCAAAACTATATTAGGAACCTTAAAAATAGCATAATAGGGGCACTTTAAGATCAATACTAATAACTAGAGTTTTCTCATTTTTTAGAGTCACTTTTTAGAAAATATGGATATTTATCAGCATTATATCAGCCATATTTTATTTTGGTTAAAAACGTCATATTGATGACCGGCAAGGTGCACAGGGGCTGGATTCTGTAAGAACCAATTACTCTTTAAAACACAAACTAACATTATATACTTGAGTCCGAGAGCAGCTCTAGAGATAGAACAAATGAACACAAGGACTCGAGGGGGGTCAGCGAGGAGGAGGTGAAGCCCCAGAGGCGAGCGAGTGTAAACCCCAGCTGGGCGGACATTTTGTTGACATGCTGATAGGGATTTAAGCAGTGGGTGGGTGTGTGTGCATGCATGTGTGAGCTAGGTGAGAGGACTTTTTCAGCTGAGCTAATGAAGCATAGGTGGAGATGAATAATGGAATCTTCCAGAGGGTGGGCTGGTGTCTTCGTTTGCTATTCAAAAACTTGGTTTCTTTGGAGTAACATGTTGAGAGGAAGAAAAGCCCTCCTCTTAAAGGGGTATCATTGTTTACACTGCAGGAGACGACAGCGGGAACAAATGCGGTGAAACCGATGCTGCTTCCTTGCGACCGATGCTAGAATAAATGCCCGTAGACTTCTTTAAAACAAGCTCATGATCTTGTAAATTAACAGATTAAAAAAAAAAAAAAAAAACCTTGCCAGGTTTGCACAGAAAAGAATCCACAGTAACAAGCACCCCCTTATTTGCTAGTCAAATACATTTCGGGGTGTAGCGAGACATCTGACCATACAACAAATCCCCTGACCTTGACCTCTAGGGTCCTTCCTCACCTGCAGCTGAATAGAGCAGCTGGGTCGTCTAGCCAGCGAATGATTGAATATTTGACACTTTTACTCGTTCCCACGCTCAACCGAGATGATATTTAGACAGTCTTTGTGGGGGAGAGAAATATTTACTGTGCTCTGTGTACTATTATCTCCTCGTTTAAGGCCCATTCACACCAAGAACGAGAAATGTACAGAAAACTATATTAGCATCCACAGCAAGGAACGATAAAGTTCTGTTTATCATAAGCACATGCTGCAGTTTTGTTGTCTGCAGCTTTAAATGTTCGAGCTCTTTAAAACAGGATGGATATTGATTGGCTGGAAGGTTTTTATTGTTCATCAGCTGGAAAAATCATTCTAAATTTCCAGTGGCATTGTTCCTCTGTCTCATTACCATTATATTTGTGGTGTGGACTTCTATATTCTCATAGAATTAGAACGATTACTGTGAACTGACCTTTGGTCATTTTCAAAAAAAATTTTGGTATGTCTGAACAAAAAACATGTGAAATCTGATATTTATGAATATGATCCAAATGTGGTGTGAAATCAGATTAAAATGCATCTCAGTGTGAACGCTAACATTTCAAGTAATTTTTTGTCATTCAAAACACTAAATGTATATAAAACCATATAAAATGTGTTATTTCATATGAAGCTGTCTAAATACACTAATTTTCCATCACTCTCTCCTGAACTATGTGGTATTGACTAGGGCTGGGTTTTGACACAAATTTCACGATTCGATTCGATTCTCATTCACAAGCTTGCGATTCGATTCTCAATTCGATTAGATTCGATTCAATATTCAATATCGATTATTTTGGATATATATCTGGTATACATGCAAAATTTTCTCAAGGAAAAAAAATCTCTTAACTAATGTTGTAAAATATACATGAGAGTCAGTTGGTACTACATTACTATAATATTGAAGGAGTAAAAGTTATAATAAATATATTATATGGTGCATATATTTAGCAAAATGCTCCTCTCTACAGTTTATTTTTCTAGCTGACTAATGAGATTATGGTCACCGAATATGTTTTCTTCTGAGTTAAATATGACGTTATGTGATATTGTTTACAAGCCATTATATTGACATCTTTGCACGGCTGAAACACTGATTGAGCGAATACATGAGAGTGGATATGGATTGTAAAGTTGTACTCTTTCTTTTAACTTACCTTCGGATGTTTAGTCATGTTTATTTTGTGCTGAAACTGGTATTAATGTGGAGGAGATGATCAGTTCACGTGCGCCTCGCGTTGCCGGTTTTATTGAACCGAGGCGCGCCACGCTACAGCGATCACTCCACATTAAACAGCGCCAAAATGGCATTTATTGTTTGAATACTACAATACAATGAACATAATTTGAAATCCGAGACTTTGTTTCATATTAAAAATACCAACACACAATGCTTATTGTGATTTATTGGATGGGAGATGCCCTTCAATGTCCCATCCATTAACTGAAAACAGGCTAGACTAATCGATTCTTGGGATTTAAGAATCGATATCGTTTCGTAAAAATGAGAATCGATTATAATAGAGATATCGATATTTTTTACCCAGCCCTAGCATTCACTATGTAGTGTACGAGTAAGCAGTTTTAAACACAAAACATGCAGGAAAGTGCAAAACGGCCTGCTTATGTTCTCATGTTCCTTGTGACTTTAACACTGCAACTAGATGTCATGATGAATAAGAACAGAGGAAAACTCGAACAAATAGATCAGATTTCATCATCTGCAAAAAACAAAACAACAAAACAAAACAAAATAAAAACACAAAATGGACAATCAGTCCTAAAAACTGAATTGAAACCAAATTGAATTTGTGTGCAGTGTGAACAAAACATCAAAGGGATAGTTCGCCAAAAAATGAAAATTCTGTCATCATTTACTCACCCTCATTTCAATCCATACCTGTAGGACTTTCAGAACACAAGAGAAGATATTATCAAGTACTATTGGAAGCCATTGTATGCACCAAAAAAAAAAAAATTTTGAAATTTCTCAAAATATCTGGAACAACATGAGGGTTAGTAAATAATGATAGAATTTTAATTTTGGGTGAACTATCCCTTTAATAGCAGGATATGAGGTAAAACACAAAAATTCAACACTAATTTAAAGTTACTTGTTCAAACCATCACCCCAACCTTACACTTTCTATCAACATCTGTCTACATCTCGTGCGACCAACAAAACCATTTGCTACGGAACGGTACTTTCTCATTCCCTCTCCTTCTCCCTGTCTGTCTATCTTGTTCCACGTCTCCTTTCTCTTCTCAGCGTACGGACAGACCTGAGCTGGTCTGAAGCAACGTTTTGAAATGGTGGGGGGTGCAGTTCGGGGGCATTTTCATTATGGTCAAATCTCAGGCCCGGCTCTTCAACGTGGCCTGTGCCACCGAGCAGACAGTTTAATCATACAAAAACAGCACTCCATTCCCATTTCCCACTCTCTCCTTCACACACACCACTCCTCGCTTCATAATTCCGCGCCCCACACACTCCGCATGCAGCGCTGTGTTTTGGGGGCTTAAAAATGACATAATCAGTGACTTGGATAAATGCCTGTTTTCCCTCCGACTGTAGCTGTGGTCGAAGCTTGAGTGTTTTTAAAGGGCCAGTAGCTTTTTTTGGGATCAAGGTGAAGCACAATTTTATGCTTTTAATAATGCTGATATATTGTACTTGATCTTGAAAATAGCTTATTAGCGCTAGAACAAAATAAAGAGTAAAACTTTGACATGTTAATCAGATATATAGATGTGTCATAAAAAATGTTCTGTGATTCTGAACAAATATCCTTTTTTAAATCAGCTAAAATACTAAGCATTAGAAGCTAAACCGTTTAGACTAGTATGATACATGCTAATCAGCTTTATTTAACAAATAAAGAGAGTTATCAATTAAAAAAAATCTTAAAATATTATAAAAAGAGCTGGTAATAGGCCTGCACACAGGAAAAAGTTTACAGTCATTTAGAAGGTTGCTGGTTTTAAAAAAAATAGAAAAGGAAGTGTTTCATGACCTTTATCAACTAAAATGCCAAGCATTAAGAAGTAAACTTTTCAGATCACTATTATGCTACATTTTCACAACAAAATCAATTCCATAAACAGAGCATCATGGTAACATGCTAAATGCTAAAAGTTGTTATACAAAAAGTTCAAGAGTGCTTTGTGGTAAAAGGTAAATCTGCTTAAAATATTATGAAATGAGCTACTAAGCTAATGAATACACAGATATAATTGTGTTGCCAGAATCCCTTAGAAGTCTTTAGCCTGGCTAGCCACTTGTCAGATCACAGGTGGAATAAAATAAAATCAAATAATAAAAAAAAAAAAACTGCATATCACCCTGGCAGAACTGAGCAGTGCCAATAAATGCTTTAAGCAACTATTACTTCTGTGGGTGGACCACATTCAATCAATAACCAAGCAAATAAAAGCAGCGGGCACTCAGAGCATAGAAACCCCCTTATAACGTTGAGATGGCGCTGAAGCTCGGCTAACATCAAAACATTAAACATATAAGCCTGTCTCCGCACAGAGGGGAGCCACAACGCTCTCATATGCTGCTACAGAACTCATGGAAATGCAAAAAATGGTCTGACTTTTCTTCAAGGCTAATCAGGAATTTGAGAAAAGCTTATGGCAGACAGGCAGGGAAGGGTTTTTTTATGTTGTCGCTTTTTATATTTTGATAGAGCGTTGGAGCTAGGATACCACTCGTTTGAGATAGTTCAGCACAGTTATTAAGCTTTTACACTTCTACCTATTCAAGGTAGAAGTGTAAAAGGTTTACAAGTGGGTATGTAAGACAGCCAGAAGGAGTGTGGTTTCATGTTGTGAGAACAACTGAAGCCTGGTAGCTGTTACAACAGATAATAAAAAGGTAGCTCTAATAATTTAATTGATTGGCTCTAAAAGAAAATGAATCAAATATAAACTATAAAATATAATAATAAAATAAAATATGGTTTCATGTTATGAGAACAACAACTGAAGCCTGGTAGCTGTTGATAAAAAGGCAATTCTAATAATTGAATTAATTAAATTACATTGCTCAAATAAAATAAAATTAAATAAAATAAATGTCATGAGAACAAAATGAGATAAATTCAGCTCTAATAATTTAATTTAAAGACTCGTTTTAATTTTAGTCATCATTTACTCATGTCGTTCAAGACAAAAAAAGTCATACATGTTTGGAATGACATAAGGGTGAGAAAATGATGACAGAATTCAATTTTGGGGTGGCTAATCCTTTAATGTGAAAGAAACTGCGGTATCTGCACAGACAGGACAAAGCCAATCAACAAATCAACATCTTGTGACACCTAAATCTCGTGCCGTCCACCATAAGTCTACACCTGTACAGCAGGGCTGGGAGGTTAACATATCGCTAGGTCCTGGTGAAAACGTGGCCTTTATTCTGGCACCTAATGGGCGTAACACTCGCTCCTCCATCCCCTCCTTTCCTTTCCCGCCTTTGCAGGCTACTAACAGGATTTACTGTACTCAGCCTCCCTGCCTAGCTTTGTGCTGAATTATGCATAATTGCACTAGTGTACTCACACGCATGGCTAGCGCTGCGATTAGCATAAAAGCTTTTTGGTTTTCCTTTTTTTGTGTGTGTGTGTTTTGAAGAGACCTTGAATGGCACAAGATTTGCAGTGTGTGTGCGTGTGTTTGTTTAGGGGGGCCATGGGGTGCGGTAGCCTTGCTAGCATGTCAGGCTATATATAATTTTGTCTGGTTCAGGCTAAAACATATGGGCTCCCCAGCTGTTGTAAATATGCAAATATGGAACGAACACAGACTGACTGACCCAGACGTACCACTCTGCTGCTAATATGCGTTTTAGACATCAACTTGTCCAGACAGACGCATAAGCCACCCCCTTCACTCACCCCAAAATTTAACTGCCCTCTCCTCCCAATTTAAACCAAATCACCCCACCCACATGACATATCCCACCTATGAACCACAAACAACACGACTAATATGAGAAACTGTTATTCTAGACAGCTAACAGCACATTAGTGTCACTAGCATCCAATTTGCTAGTTTTAAAAAGGCTAACCAAAACTGAAAAAAGAGAGTCAAAACAATACAACCTAATAGTATAAAACGGATCACTCTAAATTCTTATTGGATGACCTCAAATATGTAAAATAGCTAAAATATGAACATTCAGTATGAATCTGTTATGTTGCCGAGAAACATAGCAAGTAAATGTTGTGTGTTGTCCCTAACAACAACCCAAAATAAATTTGCAATTCACACTTTATTCTACTCTGCATTCGTTTGCCACTCTTACATGTAAAAATCGTAACGCAATCTTTGCAAAAACCTTTTTGTACTTCCGTATGGTCAGTCAGATTTTGACACGTTTGATCACTATGAAACAAAATGGAAAGACTCAAGATCTAGTCAAAACTCTCATGATGACTAGTAATATTTCATACGAGATGGCGAAATCGCAAGATTCCACGACTTGGCTCAAGGTGCTACTTTTTAAATGTTTCAACCCCC